>NW_027174590.1:300000-439600 GCF_000390325.3 Nicotiana tomentosiformis
CTGCCTGCCAACAGAAAATTTACCATTACCATCTCCAGGAATGATTGCCCATGTTCCAACCTTTCATCCTTGAAACATAAGTAGCATGAACCACCATCATCAACACAATATTGCCGTGAAAGTTCTACAACAGCTCTGGCAGCTAGGCTTGCATATTCTTCAAACTCAGCCACTACTTGAGCAGCAGAGTTAGCATCCTTAAATTTCATGTTCCTATTCTGCCTGCCAATAGAAAAATTACCATTAACATCTCCAGGAAATGATTGCCCACGTTCCAACCTTTCATCCTTGAAACCTAAGTGGCATGAACCACCATCATCAACACAATATTACCTTTAAAGTTCTACAACCGCTCTGGCAGCGAGGCTTGCATATTCTGCAAACTCAGCCGCTGCTTGAGCAGCAGAGGTAGCATCCATAAATTTCATGTTCCAATTCTGCCTGCCAACAGAAAAAAATTACCATTACCATCTCCAGGAAATGATTGCCCATGTTCCAACCTTTCATCCTTGAAACCTAAGTAGCATGAACCACCATCATCAACACAATATTACCATGAAAGTTCTACAACAGCTCTGGCAGCTAGGCTTGAATATTCTGCAAACTCAGCCGCTGCTGTGAGCAGCAGAGGTAGCATCCATAAATTTCATGTTCCAATTCTGCCTGCCAACAGAAAAATTACCATTACCATCTCCAGGAAATGATTGCCTATGTTCCAACCTTTCATCCTTGAAACCTAAGTGGCATGAACCACCATCATCAACACAATATTGCCTTGAAAGTTCTACAACAGCTCTGGCAGCTAGGCTTGCATGTTCTACAAACTCAGCCGCTGCTTGAGCAGCAGAGGTAGCATCCTTAAATTTCATGTTCCAATTCGGCCTGCCAATAGAAAAAATACCATTACGATCTACAGGAAATGATTGCCCGTGTTCCAACCTTTCATCCTTGAAACCTAAGTGGCATGAACCACCACCATCAACACAATATTGCCTTTAAAGTTCAACAACAGCTCTGGCAGCTAGGCTTGCATGTTCTGCAAACTCTGCCGTTGCTTGAGCAACAGAGGTAGCATCCTTAAATTTCATGTTCCAATTCTGCCTGCCAACAGAAAATTTACCATTACCATCTCCAGGAAATGATTGCCCATGTTCCAACCTTTCATCCTTGAAACCTAAGTGGCATGAACCACCATCATCAACACAATATTGCCTTGAAAGTTCTACAACATCTCTGGTAGCTAGGCTTGAATATTCTGCAAACTCAGTCGCTGCTTTAGCAGCAGAGGTAGCATCCATAAATTTCATGTTCCAATTCTGCCTGCCAACAGAAAAATTACCATTACCATCTCCAGGAAATGATTGCCCATGTTCCAACCTTTCATCCTTTAAAGCCTAAGTGGCATGAACCACCATCATCAACACAATATTGCCTTGAAAGTTCTACAACAGCTCTGGCATCTAGGCTTGCATATTCTGCAAACTCAGCCGCTGCTTGAGCAGTAGAGGTAGCATCCTTAAATTTCATGTTCTAATTCTGCCTGCCAACAGAAAAATTACCATTACCATCTCCAGGAAATGATTGCCCATGTTCCAACCTTTCATCCTTGAAACCTAAGTGGCATGAACCACCATCATCAACACAATATTGCCTTGAAAGTTCAACAACAGCTCTGGCAGCTAGGCTTGCATGTTCTGCAAACTCAGCCGCTGCTTGAGCAGCAGAGGTAGCAACCATAAATTTCATATTCCAATGTTGCCTGCCAACAGAAAAATTACCATTACCATCTCCAGGAAATGATTGCTCATGTTCCAACCTTTCATCCTTAAAGCCTAAGTGGCATGAACCACCATCATCAACACAATATTGCCTTGAAAGTTCTACAACAGCTCTGGCATCTAGGCTTGCATATTCTGCAAACTCAGCCGCTGCTTGAGCAGCAGAGGTAGCATCCATAAATTTCATGTTCTAATTCTGCCTGCCAACAGAAAAATTACCATTACCATCTCCAGGAAATGATTGCCCATGTTCCAACCTTTCATCCTTGAAACCTAAGTGGCATGAACCACCATCATCAACACAATATTGCCTTGAAAGTTCAACAACAGCTCTGGCAGCTAGGCTTGCATGTTCTGCAAACTCAGCCGCTGCTTGAGTAGTAGAGGTAGCATCCTTAAATTTCATGTTCTAATTCGGCCTGCCAGCAGAAAAATTACCATTACCATCTCCAGGAAATGATTGCCCATGTTCCAACCTTTCATCCTTGAAACCTAAGTGGCATGAACCGCCATCATCAAAACAATATTGCCTTGAAAGTTTTACAACAGCTCTGGCAGCTAGGCTTGAATATTCTGCAAACTCAGCCGCTGTAGAGCAGCAGAGGTAGCATCCATAAATTTCATGTTCCAATTCTGCCTGCCAACAGAAAAATTACCATTACCATCTCCAGGAAATGATTGCCCATGTTCCAACCTTTCATCCTTAAAGCCTAAGTGGCATGAACCAACATCATCAACACAATATTGCCTTGAAAGTTCTACAACAGCTCTGGCAGCTAGGCTTGAATATTCTGCAAACTCAGCCGCTGTAGAGCAGCAGAGGTAGCATCCATAAATTTCATGTTCCAATTCTGCCTGCCAACAGAAAAATTACCATTACCATCTCCAGGAAATGATTGCCCATGTTCCAACCTTTCATCCTTGAAACCTAAGTGGCATGAACCACCATCATCAACACAATATTGCCTTGAAAGTTCTAGAACAGCTCTGGCTCTAGGCTTGCATATTCTGCAAACTCAGCCGCTGCTTGAGCAGTAGAGGTAGCATCCTTAAATTTCATGTTCCAATTCGGCCTGCCAGCAGAAAAATTACCATTACCATCTCCAGGAAATGATTGCCCATGTTCCAACCTTTCATCCTTGAAACCTAAGTGGCATGAACCGCCATCATCAAAACAATATTGCCTTGAAAGTTTTACAACAGCTCTGGCAGCTAGGCTTGCATGTTCTGCAAACTCAGCCGCTGCTTGAGCAGCAGAGGTAGCATCCATAAATTTCATGTTCCAATTCTGCCTGCCAACAAAAAAATTACCATTACCATCTCCAGGAAATGATTGCCCTTGTTCCAACCTTTCATCCTTGAAACCTAAGTGGCATGAACCACCACTATCAACACAATATTGCCTTTAAAGTTCAACAACAGCTCTGGCAGCTAGGCTTGCATGTTCTGCAAACTCTGCCGCTGCTTGAGCAACAGAGGTAGCATCCTTAAATTTCATGTTCCAATTCTGCCTGCCAACAGAAAATTTACCATTACCATCTCCAGGAAATGATTGCCCATGTTCCAACCTTTCATCCTTGAAACCTAAGTGGAATGAACCACCATCATCAACACAATATTGCCTTGAAAGTTCTACAACAGCTCTGGTAGCTAGGCTTGAATATTCTGCAAACTCAGTCGCTGCTTTAGCAGCAGAGGTAGCATCCATAAATTTCATGTTCCAATTCTGCCTGCCAACAGAAAAATTACCATTACCATCTCCAGGAAATGATTGCCCATGTTCCAACCTTTCATCCTTAAAGCATAAGTGGCATGAACCACCATCATCATCACAATATTGCCTTGAAAGTTCTACAACAGCTCTGGCATCTAGGCTTGCATATTCTACAAACTCAGCCGCTGCTTGAACAGTAGTGATAGCATCCTTAAATTTCATGTTCTAATTCTGCCTGCCAACAGAAAAATTACCATTACCATCTCCAGGAAATGATTGCCCATGTTCCAACCTTTCATCCTTAAAGCCTAAGTGGCATGAACCACCATCATCAACACAATATTGCCTTGAAAGTTCTACAGCAGCTCTGGCATCTAGGCTTGCATATTCTGCAAACTCTGCCGCTGCTTGTGCAGCAGAGGTAGCATCCATAAATTTCATGTTCCAATTCTGCCTGCCAACAGAAAATTTACCATTACCATCTCCAGGAATGATTGCCCATGTTCCAACCTTTCATCCTTGAAACATAAGTAGCATGAACCACCATCATCAACACAATATTGCCGTGAAAGTTCTACAACAGCTCTGGCAGCTAGGCTTGCATATTCTTCAAACTCAGCCACTACTTGAGCAGCAGAGTTAGCATCCTTAAATTTCATGTTCCTATTCTGCCTGCCAATAGAAAAATTACCATTAACATCTCCAGGAAATGATTGCCCACGTTCCAACCTTTCATCCTTGAAACCTAAGTGGCATGAACCACCATCATCAACACAATATTACCTTTAAAGTTCTACAACCGCTCTGGCAGCGAGGCTTGCATATTCTGCAAACTCAGCCGCTGCTTGAGCAGCAGAGGTAGCATCCATAAATTTCATGTTCCAATTCTGCCTGCCAACAGAAAAAAATTACCATTACCATCTCCAGGAAATGATTGCCCATGTTCCAACCTTTCATCCTTGAAACCTAAGTAGCATGAACCACCATCATCAACACAATATTACCATGAAAGTTCTACAACAGCTCTGGCAGCTAGGCTTGAATATTCTGCAAACTCAGCCGCTGCTGTAGCAGCAGAGGTAGCATCCATAAATTTCATGTTCCAATTCTGCCTGCCAACAGAAAAATTACCATTACCATCTCCAGGAAATGATTGCCTATGTTCCAACCTTTCATCCTTGAAACCTAAGTGGCATGAACCACCATCATCAACACAATATTGCCTTGAAAGTTCTACAAAAGCTCTGGCATCTAGGCTTGCATATTCTGCAAACTCAGCCGCTGCTTGAGCAGCAGAGGTAGCATCCATAAATTTCATGTTCCAATTCTGCCTGCCAACAGAAAAATTACCATTACAATCTCCAGGAAATGATTGCCCATGTTCCAACCTTTCATCCTTAAAGCCTAAGTGGCATGAACCACCATCATCAACACAATATTGCCTTGAAAGTTCTACAACAGCTCTGGCAGCTAGGCTTGCATGTTATGCAAACTCAGCCGCTGCTTGAGCAGCAGAGGTAGCATCCATAAATTTCATGTTCCAATTCTGCCTGCCAACAGAAAAATTACCATTACCATCTCCAGGAAATGATTGCCCATGTTCCAACCTTTCATCCTTGAAACCTAAGTGGCATGAACCACCATCATCAACACAATATTGCCTTGAAAGTTCTAGAACAGCTCTGGCTCTAGGCTTGCATATTCTGCAAACTCAGCCGCTGCTTGAGCAGTAGAGGTAGCATCCTTAAATTTCATGTTCCAATTCTGCCTGCCAACAGAAAAATTACCATTACCATCTCGAGGAAATGATTTCCCTTGTTCCAACCTTCATCCTTGAAACCTAGGTGGCATGAACCACCACCATCAACACAATATTGCCTTTAAAGTTCAACAACAGCTCTGGCAGCTAGGCTTGCATGTTCTGCAAACTCAGCCGCTGCTTGAGCAGCAGAGGTAGCATCCATAAATTTCATATTCCAATGTTGCCTGCCAACAGAAAAATTACCATTACCATCTCCAGGAAATGATTGCCCATCTTCCAACCTTTCATCCTTGAAACCTAAGTGGCATGAACCACCATCATCAACACAATATTGCCTTTAAAGTTCTACAACAGCTATGGCAGCTAGGCTTGCATGTTCTGCAAACTCAGCCGTTGTTTGAGCAGCAGAGGTAGCATCCCTAAATTTCATGTTCCAATTCTGCCTGCCAACAGAACAATTACCATTACCATCTCCAGGAAATGATTGCCCATGTTCCAACCATTCATCCTTGAAACCTAAGTGGCATGAACCACCATCATCAACACAATATTGCCTTGAAAGTTCTACAACATCGCTGGCATCTAGGCTTGCATATTCTGCAAACTCAGCCGCTGCTTGAGCAGTAGAGGTAGCATCCTTATATTTCATGTTCTAATTCTGCCTGCCAACAGAAAAATTACCATTACCATCTCCAGGAAATGATTGCCCGTTTTCTAACCTTTTATCCTTGAAACCTAAGTGGCATGAACCACCATCATCAACACAATATTGCCTTTAAAGTTCAACAACAGCTCTGGAAGCTAGGCTTGCATGTTCTACAAACTCAGCCGCTGCTTGAGCAACAGAGGTAGCATCCTTAAATTTCATGTTCCAATTCAGCCTGCCAACAGAAAATTTACCATTACCATCTCCAGGAAATGATTACCCAAGATCCAACCTTTTGTCCTTGAAACCTAAGTGGCATGAACCACCATCATCAACACAATATTGCCTTTAAAGTTCTACAACAGCTCTGGCAGCTAGGCTTGCATGTTCTGCAAACTCAGCCGCTGCTTGAGCAGCAGAGGTAGCATCCATAAATTTCATGTTCCAATTCTGCCTGCCAACTGAAACATTACCATTACCATCTCCAGGAAATGATTGCCCATGTTCCAACCTTTCATCCTTGAAACCTAAGTGGCATGAACCACCATCATCAACACAATATTGCCTTGAAAGTTCTACAACAGCTCTGGCAGCTAGGCTTGAATATTCTACAAACTCAGCCGCTGCTTGAGCAGCAGAGGTAGCATCCTTAAATTTCATGTTCCAATTCTACCTGCCAACAGAAAAATTACCATTACTATCTCCAGGAAATGATTGCCCATGTTCCAACCTTTCATCCTTGAAACCTAAGTGGCATGAACCACCATCATCAACACAATATTGCCTTGAAAGTTCTACAATAGCTCTAGCATCTGGGCTTGCATATTCTGCAAACTCAGCCACTGCTTTAGCAGCAGAGGTAGCATCCATAAATTTCATGTTCCAATTCTGCCTGCCAACAGAAAAATTACCATTACCATCTCCAGGAAATGATTGCCCATGTTCCAACCTTTCATCCTTGAAACCTAAGTGGCATGGACCACCATCATCAACACAATATTGCCTTGAAAGTTGTACAATAGCTCTGGCAGCTAGGCTTGAATATTCTGCAAACTCAGCCGCTGCTTGAGCAGCAGAGGTAGCATCCATAAATTTCATGTTCCAATTCTGCCTGCCAACAGAAAAATTACCATTACCATCTCCAGGAAATGATTGCCCATATTCCAGCCTTTCATCCTTGAAACCTAAGTGGCATGAACCACCATCATCAACACAATATTGCCTTTAAAGTTCTATAACAGCTCTGGCAGCGACGCTTGCATGTTTTGCAAACTCAGCTGCTGCTTGAGCAGCAGAGGTAGCATCCATAAATTTCATGTTCCAATTCTGCCTTCCAACAGAAAACAATTACCATTACCATCTCCAGGAAATGATTGCCCATGTACCAACCTTTCATCCTTGAAACCTAAGTGGCATGAACCTCCATCATCAACATAATATTGCCTGGAAAGTTCTACAATAGCTCTGGCATCTGGGCTTGCATATTCTGCAAACTCAGCCGCTGCTTGAGCAGCAGAGGTAGCATCTATAAATTTCATGTTCCAATTCTGCTGCCAACAGAAAAATTACCATTACCATCTCCTAGAAATGATTGCCCATGTTCCAACCTTTCATCCTTGAAACCTAAGTGGCATGAACCACCATCATCAACACAATATTGCCTTGAAAGTTCTACAACAGCGCTGGCATCTAGGCTTGCATATTCTGCAAACTCAGCCGCTGCTTGAGCAGTAGAGGTAGCATCCTTATATTTCATGTTCTAATTCTGCCTGCCAACAGAAAAATTACCATTACCATCTCCAGGAAATGATTGCCCGTTTTCTAACCTTTTATCCTTGAAACCTAAGTGGCATGAACCACCATCATCAACACAATATTGCCTTTAAAGTTCAACAACAGCTCTGGAAGCTAGGCTTGCATGTTCTACAAACTCAGCCGCTGCTTGAGCAACAGAGGTAGCATCCTTAAATTTCATGTTCCAATTCTGCCTGCCAACAGAAAATTTACAATTACCATCTCCAGGAAATGATTACCCAAGTTCCAACCTTTTATCCTTGAAACCTAAGTGGCATGAACCACCATCATCAACACAATATTACCTTGAAAGTTCTACAACAGCTCTGGCAGCTAGGCTTGAATATTCTGCAAACTCAGCCGCTGCTGTAGCAGCAGAGGTAGCATCCATAAATTTCATGTTCCAATTCTGCCTGCCAACAGAAAAATTACCATTACCATCTCCAGGAAATGATTGCCTATGTTCCAACCTTTCATCCTTGAAACCTAAGTGGCATGAACCACCATCATCAACACAATATTGCCTTGAAAGTTCTACAAAAGCTCTGGCATCTAGGCTTGCATATTCTGCAAACTCAGCCGCTGCTTGAGCAGCAGAGGTAGCATCCATAAATTTCATGTTCCAATTCTGCCTGCCAACAGATAAATTACCATTACCATCTCCAGGAAATGATTGCCCATGTTCCAACCTTTCATCCTTAAAGCCTAAGTGGCATGAACCACCATCATCAACACAATATTGCCTTGAAAGTTCTACAACAGCTCTGGCAGCTAGGCTTGAATATTCTGCAAACTCAGCCGCTGCATGAGCAGCAGAGGTAGCATCCATAAATTTCATGTTCCAATTCTGCCTGCCAACAGAAAAATTACCATTACCATCTCCAGGAAATGATTGCCCATGTTCCAACCTTTCATCCTTGAAACCTAAGTGGCATGAACCACCATCATCAACACAATATTGCCTTGAAAGTTCTAGAACAGCTCTGGCTCTAGGCTTGCATATTCTGCAAACTCAGCCGCTGCTTGAGCAGTAGAGGTAGCATCCTTAAATTTCATGTTCCAATTCTGCCTGCCAACAGAAAAATTACCATTACCATCTCCAGGAAATGATTGCCCTTGTTCCAACCGTCATCCCTTAAACCTAAGTGGCATGAACCACCATCATCAACACAATATTGCCTTGAAAGTTCTAGAACAGCTCTGGCTCTAGGCTTGCATATTCTGTAAACCCAGCCGCTGCTTGAGCAGTAGAGGTAGCATCCTTAAATTTCATGTTCCAATTCTGCCTGCCAACAGAAAAATTACCATTACCATCTCCAGGAAATGATTGCCCTTGTTCCAACCTTCATCCCTTAAACCTAAGTGGCATGAACCACCACCATCAACACAATATTGCCTTTAAAGTTCAACAACCATTCTGGCAGCTAGGCTTGCATGTTCTGCAAACTCAGCCGCTGCTTGAGCAGCAGAGGTAGCATCCATAAATTTCATATTCCAATGTTTCCTGCCAACAGAAAAATTACCATTACCATCTCCAGGAAATGATTGCCCATCTTCCAACCTTTCATCCTTGAAACCTAAGTGGCATGAACCACCATCATCAACACAATATTGCCTTGAAAGTTCTACAACAGCTCTGGCAGCTAGGCTTGAATATTCTGCAAACTCAGCCGCTGCTGTAGCAGCAGAGGTAGCATCCATAAATTTCATGTTCCAATTCTGCCTGCCAACAGAAAAATTACCATTACCATCTCCAGGAAATGATTGCCCATGTTCCAACCTTTCATCCTTGAAACCTAAGTGGCATGAACCACCATCATCAACACAATATTGCCTTGAAAGTTCTACAACAGCTCTGGCAGCTAGGCTTGCATGTTCTGCAAACTCAGCCGCTGCTTGAGCAGCAGAGGTAGCATCCTTAAATTTCATGTTCCAATTCTGCCTGCCAACAGAAAAATTACCATTACCATCTCCAGGAAATGATTGCCCATGTTCCAAACTTTCATCCTTGAAACCTAAGTGGCATGAACCACCATCATCAACACAATATTGCCTTGAAAGTTCTACAACAGCTCTGGCAGCTAGGCTTGCATGTTCTGCAAACTCAGCCACTACTTGAGCAGCAGAGGTAGCATCCATAAATTTCATGTTCCAATTCTGCCTGCCAACAGAAAAATTACCATTACCTTCTCCAGGAAATGATTGCCCATGTTCCAACCTTTCATCCTTGAAACCTAAGTGGCATGAACCACCATCATCAACACAATATTGCCTTGAAAGTTCTAGAACAGCTCTGGCTCTAGGCTTGCATATTCTGTAAACCCAGCCGCTGCTTGAGCAGTAGAGGTAGCATCCTTAAATTTCATGTTCCAATTCTGCCTGCCAACAGAAAAATTACCATTACCATCTCCAGGAAATGATTGCCCTTGTTCCAACCTTCATCCCTTAAACCTAAGTGGCATGAACCACCACCATCAACACAATATTGCCTTTAAAGTTCAACAACCGTTCTGGCAGCTAGGCTTGCATGTTCTGCAAACTCAGCCGCTGCTTGAGCAGCAGAGGTAGCATCCATAAATTTCATATTCCAATGTTGCCTGCCAACAGAAAAATTACCATTACCATCTCCAGGAAATGATTGCCCATCTTCCAACCTTTCATACTTGAAACCTAAGTGGCATGAACCACCATCATCAACACAATATTGCCTTTAAAGTTCTACAACAGCTATGGCAGCTAGGCTTGCATGTTCTGCAAACTCAGCCGTTGTTTGAGCAGCAGAGGTAGCATCCCTAAATTTCATGTTCCAATTCTGCCTGCCAACAGAAAAATTACCATTACCATCTCCAGGAAATGATTGCCCATGTTCCAACCTTTCATCCTTGAAACCTAAGTGGCATGAACCACCATCATCAACACAATATTGCCTTGAAAGTTCTACAACAGCTCTGGCATCTAGGCTTGCATATTCTGCAAACTCAGCCGCTGCTTGAGCAGTAGAGGTAGCATCCTTATATTTTATGTTCTAATTCTGCCTGCCAACAGAAAAATTACCATTACCATCTCCAGGAAATGATTGCCCATGTTCCAACCTTTCATCCTTGAAACCTAAGTGGCATGAACCACCATCATCAACACAATATTGCCTTGAAAGTTCTACAACAGCTCTGGCAGCTAGGCTTGAATATTCTACAAACTCAGCCACTGCTTGAGCAACAGAGGTAGCATCCATAAATTTCATGTTCCAATTCTACCTGCCAACAGAAAAATAACCATTACTATCTCCAGGAAATGATTGCCCATGTTCCAACCTTTCATCCTTGAAACCTAAGTGGCATGAACCACCATCATCAACACAATATTGCCTTGAAAGTTCTACAATAGCTCTGGCATCTGGGCTTGCATATTCTGCAAACTCAGCCGCTGCTTGAGCAGCAGAGGTAGCATCCATAAATTTCATGTTCCAATTCTGCTTGCAAACAGAAAAATTACCATTACCATCTCTAGGAAATGATTGCCCATGTTCCAACCTTTCATCCTTGAAACCTAAGTGGCATGAACCACCATCATCAACACAATATTGCCTTGAAAGTTCTACAACAGCTCTGGCATCTAGGCTTGCATATTTTGCAAACTCAGCCGCTGCTTGAGCAGTAGAGGTAGCATCCTTAAATTTCATGTTCCAATTCTGCCTGCCAACAGAAAAATTACCATTACCATCTCCAGGAAATGATTGCCCTTGTTCCAACCTTTCATCCTTGAAACCTAAGTGGCATGAACCACCACCATCAACTTAATATTGCCTTTAAAGTTCAACAACAGCTCTGGCATCTAGGCTTGCATGTTTTACAAACTCAGCTGCTGCTTGAGTAGAAGAGGTAGCATCCTTAAATTTCATGTTCCAATGTTGCCTGCCAATAGAAAAATTACCATTACCATCTACAGGAAATGATTGCCCATGTTCCAACCTTTCATCCTTGAAACCTAATTGGCATGAACCACCATCATCAACACAATATTGCCTTTAAAGTTGTACAACAGCTATGGCAGCTAGGCTTGCATGTTCTGCAAACTCAGCCACTGTTTGAGCAGCAGAGGTAGCATCCCTATATTTCATGTTCCAATTCTGCCAGCCAACAGAAAAATTACTATTACCATCTCCAGGAAATGATTGCCCTTGTTCCAACCTTTCATCGTTGAAACCTAAGTGGCATGAACCACCACCATCAACAAAATATTGCCTTTAAAGTTCAACAACAGCTCTGGCAGCTAGGCTTGCATGTTCTGCAAACTCAGCCGCTGCTTGAGCAATGGAGGTAGCATCCTTAAATTTCATGTTCCAATTCTGCCTGCCAACAGAAATGTTTCCATTACCATCTCCAGGAAATGATTGCCCATGTTCCAACCTTTCATCCTTGAAAACTAAGTGTCATGAACCACTATCATCAAGACAATATTGCCTTGAAAGTTCTACAACAGCTCTGGCAGCTAGGCTTGCATGTTCTGCAAACTCAGCCGCTGCTTGAGCAGCAGAGGTAGCATCCATAAATTTCATGTTCCTATTCTGCCTGCCAACAGAAAAATTACCATTACCATCTCCAGGAAATGATTGCCCATGTTCCAACCTTTCATCCTTGAAACCTAAGTGGCATGAACCACCATCATCAACACAATATTGCCTTGAAAGTTCTACAATAGCTCTGGCAGCTAGGCTTGAATATTCTGCAAACTCAGCCGCTGCTTGAGCAGCAGAGGTAGCATCCATAAATTTCATGTTCCAATTCTGCGTGCCAACAGAAAAATTACCATTACCATCTCCAGGAAATGATTTCCCATGTTCCAACCTTTCATCCTTGAAGCCTAAGTGGCATGAACCACCATCATCAACACAATATTGCCTTGAAAGTTCTACAACAGCTCTGGCATCTAGGCTTGCATATTCTGCAAACTCAGCCGCTGCTTGAGCAGTAGAGGTAGCATCCTTAAATTTCATGTTCTAATTCTGCCTGCCAACAGAAAAATTACCATTACCATCTCCAGGAAATGATTGCCCTTGTTCCAACCTTTCATCCTTCAAACCTAAGTGGCATGAACCACCATCATCAACACAATATTGCCTTGAAAGTTCTACAACAGCTCTGGCATCTAGGCTTGCATATTCTGCAAATTCAGCCGCTGCTTGAGCAGCAGAGGTAGCATCCATAAATTTCATGTTCCAATTCTGCCTGCCAACAGAAAATTTACCATTACCATCTCTGGGAAATGATTGCCCATGTTCCAATCTTTCATCCTTGAAACCTAAGTAGCATAAACCACCATCATCAACACAATATTGCCTTGAAAGTTCTACAACAGCTTTGGCAGCTAGGCTTGAATATTCTACAAACTCAGCCGCTGCTTGAGCAGCAGAGGTAACATCCTTAAATTTCATGTTCTAATTCTGCCTGCCAACAGAAAAATAACCATTACCATCTCCAGGAAATGATTGCCCTTGTTCCAACCTTTCATCCTTGAAACCTAAGTGGCATGAACCACCATCATCAACATAATATTGCCTTGAAAGTTCTACAACAGCTCTGGCATCTAGGCTTGCATATTCTACAAACTCTGCCGCTGCTTGAGCAGTAGATGTAGCATCCATAAATTTCATGTTCCAATTCTGCCTGCTAACAGAAAATTTACCATTACCATCTCCAGGAAATGATTGCCCATGTTCCAACCTTTCATCCTTGAAACCTAAGTAGCATTAACCACCATCATCAACATAATATTGCCTTGAAAGTTCTACAACAGCTCTGGCAGATAGGCTTGCATGTTCTGCAAACTCAGCCGCTGCTTGAGCAGCAGAGGTAGCATCCATAAATTTCATGTTCCAATTCTGCCTGCCAACAGAAAAATTACCATTACCATCTCCAGGAAATGATTGCCCATGTTCCAACCTTTCATCCTTGAAACCTAAGTGGCATGAACCACCATCATCAACACAATATTGCCTTGAAAGTTCTACAACAGCTCTGGCAGCTAGGCTTGCATATTCTGCAAACTCAGCCGCTGCTTGAGCAGCAGAGGTAGCATCCATAAATTTCATGTTCCAATTCTGCCTGCCAACAGAAAAATTACCATTACCATCTCCTGGAAATGATTGCCTATGTTCCAACCTTTCATCCTTGAAACCTAAGTGGCTTGAACCACCATCATCAACACAATATTGCCTTGAAAGTTATACAACAGCTCTGGCAGCTAGGCTTGCAAATTCTGCAAACTCAGCCGCTGCTTGAGCAGCAGAGGTAGCATCCATAAATTTCATGTTCTAATTCTGCCTTCCAACAGAAAAATTACCATTACCGTCTCCGGGAAATGATTGCCCATATTCCAACATTTCATCCTTGAAACCTAAGTGTCATGAACCACCATCATCAACACAATATTGCCTTTAAAGTTCTACAACAGCTCTGGCAGCTAGGCTTGCATGTTCTGCAAACACAGCCGCTGCTTGAGCAGCAGAGGTAGCACCCTTAAATTTCATGTTCCAATTCTGCCTACCAACAGAAAAATTACCATTACCATCTCCAGGAAATGATTGCCCTTGTTCCAACCTTTCATCCTTTAAACCTAAGTGGCATGAACCACCATCATCAACACAATATTGCCTTGAAAGTTCTACAACAGCTCTGGCATCTAGGCTTGCATATTCTGCAAATTCAGCCGCTGCTTGAGCAGCAGAGGTAGCATCCATAAATTTCATGTTCCAATTCTGCGTGCCAACAGAAAATTTACCATTACCATCTCCGGGAAATGATTGCCCATGTTCAAACCTTTCATCCTTGAAACCTAAGTGGCATGAACCACCATCATCAACACAATATTGCCTTGAAAGTTCTACAACAGCTCTGGCAGCTAGGCTTGAATATTCTACAAACTCAGCCGCTGCTTGAGCAGCAGAGGTAACATCCTTAAATTTCATGTTCTAATTCTGCCTGCCAACAGAAAAATAACCATTACCATCTCCAGGAAATGATTGCCCTTGTTCCAACCTTTCATCCTTGAAACCTAAGTGGCATGAACCACCATCATCAACACAATATTGCCTTGAAAGTTCTACCACAGCTCTAGCATCTAGGCTTGCATATTCTATAAACTCAGCCGCTGCTTGAGCAGCAGAGGTAGCATCCATAAATTTCATGTTCCAATTCTGCCTGCTAACAGAAAATTAACCATCACCATCTCCAGGAAATGATTGCCCATGTTCCAACCTTTCATCCTTGAAACCTAAGTAGCTTGAACCACCATCATCAACACAATATTGCCGTGAAAGTTCTACAATAGCTCTGGCAGCTAGGCTTGCATGTTCTGCAAACTCAGCCGCTGCTTGAGTAGCAGAGGTAGCATCTATAAATTTCATGTTCCAATGTTGCCTGCCAACAGAAAAATTACCATTACCATCTCCAGGAAATGATTGCCCATGTTCCAACCTTTCATCCTTGAAACCTAAGTAGCATGAACCACCATCATCAACACAATATTGCCTTGAAAGTTCTACAACAGCTCTGGTAGCTAGGCTTGCATATTCTGCAAACTCAGCCGCTGCTTGAGCAGCAGAGGTAGCATCCATAAATTTCATGTTCCAATTCTGCCTGCCAACAGAAAAATTACCATTACCATCTCCTGGAAATGATTGCCCATGTTCCAACCTTTCATCCTTGAAACCTAAGTGGCATGAACCACCATCATCAACACAATATTGCCTTGAAAGTTCTACAACAGCTCTGGCAGCAAGGCTTGCATATTCTGCAAACTCAGCCGCTGCTTGAGCAGCAGAGGTAGCATCCATAAATTTCATGTTCCAATTCTGCCTGCCAACAGAAATGTTTCCATTACCTTCTCCAGGAAATGATTGCCCATGTTCCAACCTTTCATCCTTGAAAACTACATGTCATGAACCACTATCATCAATACAATATTGCCTTGAAAGTTCTACAACAGCTCTGGCAGTTAGGCTTGCATGTTTTGTAAACTCAGCCGCTGCTTGAGCAGCAGAGGTAGCATCCTTAAATTTCATGTTCCAATTCTGCCTGCCAACATAAAAATTACCATTACCATCTCTAGGAAATGATTGCCCATGTTCCAACCTTTCATCCTTGAAACCTAAGTGGCATGAACCACCATCATCAACAAAATATAGCCTTGAAAGTTCTACAACAGCTCTGGAAGCTAAGCTTGCATGTTCTGCAATCTCAGCCGCTGCTTGAGCAGCAGAGATAGCATTCTTAAATTTCATGTTCCAATTCTGCCTGCAAACAGAAAAATTACCATTCACATCTCTAGGAAATGATTGCCCATGTTCAAACCTTTCATCCTTGAAACCTAAGTGGCATGAACCACCATCATTAATACAATATTGCCTTGAAAGTTCTACAACAGCTCTGGCATCTAGGCTTGCATATTCTGTAAACTCAGCCGCTGCTTGAGAAGTAGAGGTAGCATCCTAAAAGTTCATGTTCCAATTTCGCCTGCCAACAGAAAAATTACCATTACCATCTCTAGGAAATGATTGCCCATGTTCCAACCTTTCATCCTTAAAAGCTAAGTGGCATGAACTACCATCATCAACACAATATTGCCTTTAAAGTTCTACAACAGCTATGGCAGCTAGGCTTGCATGTTCTGCAAACTCAGCCGCTGTTTGAGCAGCAGAGGTAGCATCCCTAAATTTCATGTTCCAATTCTGCCTGCCAACAGAAAAATTACCATTACCATCTCCAAGAAAATGATTGCCCTTGTTCCAACCTTTCATCCTTGAAACCTAAGTGGCATGAACCACCACCATCAACACAATATTCCCTTTAAAGTTCAACAACAGCTCTGGCAGCTAGGCTTGCATGTTCTGCAAACTCAGCCGCTGCTTGAGCAGCAGAGGTAGCATCCATAAATTTCATGTTCCAATTCTGCCTGCCAACAGAAAAATTACCATTACCATCTCCAGGAAATAATTGCCCATGTTCCAACCTTTCATCCTTGAAACCTAAGTGGCATGAACCACCATCATCAACACAATATTGCTTTAAAAGTTCTACAACAGCTCTGGCAGCTAGGCTTGCATGTTCTGCAAACTCAGCCGCTGCTTGAGCAGCAGAGGTAGCATTCTTAAATTTCATGTTCCAATTCTGCCTGCAAACAGAAAAATTACCATTCACATCTCTAGGAAATGATTGCCCATGTTCAAACCTTTCATCCTTGAAACCTAAGTGGCATGAACCACCATCATTAATACAATATTGCCTTGAAAGTTCTACAACAGCTCTGGCATCTAGGCTTGCATATTCTGTAAACTTAGCCGCTGCTTGAGAAGTAGAGGTAGCATCCTAAAAGTTCATGTTCCAATTTCGCCTGCCAACAGAAAAATTACCATTACCATCTCTAGGAAATGATTGCCCATGTTCCAACCTTTCATCCTTAAAAGCTAAGTGGCATGAACTACCATCATCAACACAATATTGCCTTTAAAGTTCTACAACAGCTATGGCAGCTAGGCTTGCATGTTCTGCAAACTCAGCCGCTGTTTGAGCAGCAGAGGTAGCATCCCTAAATTTCATGTTCCAATTCTGCCTGCCAACAGAAAAATTACCATTACCATCTCCAAGAAAATGATTGCCCTTGTTCCAACCTTTCATCCTTGAAACCTAAGTGGCATGAACCACCACCATCAACACAATATTGCCTTTAAAGTTCAACAACAGCTCTGGCAGCTAGGCTTGCATGTTCTGCAAACTCAGCCGCTGCTTGAGCAGCAGAGGTAGAATCCATAAATTTCATGTTCCAATTCTGCCTGCCAACAGAAAAATTACCATTACCATCTCCAGGAAATAATTGCCCATGTTCCAACCTTTCATCCTTGAAACCTAAGTGGCATGAACCACCATCATCAACACAATATTGCTTTAAAAGTTCTACAACAGCTCTGGCAGCTAGGCTTGCATGTTCTGCAAACTCAGCCGCTGCTTGAGCAGCAGAGGTAGCATTCTTAAATTTCATGTTCCAATTCTGCCTGCAAACAGAAAAATTACCATTCACATCTCTAGGAAATGATTGCCCATGTTCAAACTTTCATCCTTGAAACCTAAGTGGCATGAACCACCATCATAAACTCAATATTGCCTTGAAAGTTCTTCAACAACTCTGGCAGCTAGGCTAGAATATAATGAAAACTCAACCGCTGCTTGAGCAGTAGAGGTAGCATCCTAAAAGTTCATGTTCCAATTTCGCCTGCCAACAGAAAAATTACCATTACCATCTCCAGGAAATGACTACCCATGTTCCAACCTTTCGTCCTTGAAACCTAATTGGCATGAACCACCATCATCAACACAATATTGCCTTGAAAGTTCTACAACAGCTCTGGCAGCTAGGCTTGAATGTTATGCAAACTCAGCCGCTGCTTGAGCAGCAGAGGTAGCATCCTTAAATTTCATGTTCTAATTTCGCCTGCCAACAGAAAAATTACCATTACTATCTCTAGGAAATGATTGCCCATGTTCCAACCTTTCATCTTTGAAACCTAAGTGGCATGAATCACCATCATCAACACAATATTGCCTTTAAAGTTCTACAACAGCTATGGCAGCTAGGATTGCATGTTCTGCAAACTCAGTCGCTGCTTGAGCAGCAGAGGTAGCATCCATAAATTTCATGTTCCAATTCTGCCTGCTAACAGAAAAATTACCATTACCATCTCCAGGAAATGATTGCCCATGTTCCAACCTTTCATCCTTGAAACCTAAGTGGCATGAACCCCCATCATCAACACAATATTGCCTAGAAAGTTCTACAACAGCTCTGGTAGCTAGGCTTGCATATTCTGCAAACTCAGTCGCTGCTTGAGCAGCAGAGGTAGCATCCATAAATTTCATGTTCCAATTCTGCCTGCCAATAGAAAAATTACCATTACCATCTCCAGGAAATGATTGCCCATGTTCCAACCTTTCATCCTTGAAATCTAAGTGGCATGAACCACCATCATCAACACAATATTGCCTTGAAAGTTCTACAACAGCTCTGGCAGCTAGGCTTGCATATTCTGCAAACTCAGCCGCTGCTTGAGCAGCAGAGGTAGCATCCATAAATTTCATGTTCCAATTCTGCCTGCCAACAGAAAAATTACCATTACCATCTCCAGGAAATGATTGCCCATGTTCCAACCTTTCATCCTTGAAACCTAAGTGGCATGAACCACCATCATCAACACAATATTGCCTTTAAAGTTCTACAACAGCTCTGGCAGCTAGGCTTGCATGTTCTGCAAACTCAGCCGCTGCTTGAGCAGCAGAGGTAGCATCCTTAAATTTCATGTTCCAATTCTACCTGCCAACAGAAATGTTTCCATTACCATCTCCAGGAAATGATTGCCCATGTTCCAACCTTTCATCCTTGAAAACTAAGTGTCATGAACCACTATCATCAATACAATATTGCCTTGAAAGTTCTACAACAGCTCTGGCAGCTAGGCTTGCATGTTCTGCAAACTCAGCCGCTGCTTGAGCAGCAGAGGTAGCATCCATAAATTTCATGTTCCAATTCGGCCTGCCAACAGAAAAATTACCATTACCATCTCTAGGAAATGATTGCCCATGTTCCAACCTTTCATCTTTGAAACCTAAGTGGCATGAATCACCACCATCAACACAATATTGCCTTGAAAGTTCTACAACAGCTCTGGCAGCTAGGTTTGCATGTTCTGCAAACTCAGTCGCTGCTTGAGCAGCAGAGGTAGCATCCATAAATTTCATGTTCCAATTCTGCCTGCTAACAGAAAAATTACCATTACCATCTCCAGGAAATGATTGCCCGTGTTCCAACCTTTCATCCTTGAAACCTAAGTGGCATGAACCACCATCATCAACACAATATTGCCTAGAAAGTTCTACAACAGCTCTGGTAGCTAGGCTTTCATATTCTGCAAACTCAGTCGCTGCTTGAGCAGCAGAGGTAGCATCCATAAATTTCATGTTCCAATTCTGCCTGCCAATAGAAAAATTACCATTACCATCTCCAGGAAATGATTGCCCATGTTCCAACCTTTCATCCTTGAAATCTAAGTGGCATGAACCACCATCATCAACACAATATTGCCTTGAAAGTTCTACAACAGCTCTGGCAGCTAGGCTTGCATATTCTGCAAACTCAGCCGCTGCTTGAGCAGCAGAGGTAGCATCCATAAATTTCATGTTCCAATTCTGCCTGCCAACAGAAAAATTACCATTACCATCTCCAGGAAATGATTGCCCATGTTCCAACCTTTCATCCTTGAAACCTAAGTGGCATGAACCACCATCATCAACACAATATTGCCTTTAAAGTTCTACAACAGCTCTGGCAGCTAGGCTTGCATGTTCTGCAAACTCAGCCGCTGCTTGAGCAGCAGAGGTAGCATCCTTAAATTTCATGTTCCAATTCTACCTGCCAACAGAAATGTTTCCATTACCATCTCCAGGAAATGATTGCCCATGTTCCAACCTTTCATCCTTGAAAACTAAGTGTCATGAAGCACTATCATCAATACAATATTGCCTTGAAAGTTCTACAACAGCTCTGGCAGCTAGGCTTGCATGTTCTGCAAACTCAGCCGCTGCTTGAGCAGCAGAGGTAGCATCCATAAATTTCATGTTCCAATTCGGCCTGCCAACAGAAAAATTACCATTACCATCTCTAGGAAATGATTGCCCATGTTCCAACCTTTCATCTTTGAAACCTAAGTGGCATGAATCACCACCATCAACACAATATTGCCTTGAAAGTTCTACAACAGCTCTGGCAGCTAGGTTTGCATGTTCTGCAAACTCAGTCGCTGCTTGAGCAGCAGAGGTAGCATCCATAAATTTCATGTTCCAATTCTGCCTGCTAACAGAAAAATTACCATTACCATCTCCAGGAAATGATTGCCCGTGTTCCAACCTTTCATCCTTGAAACCTAAGTGGCATGAACCACCATCATCAACACAATATTGCCTAGAAAGTTCTACAACAGCTCTGGTAGCTAGGCTTGCATATTCTGCAAACTCAGTCGCTGCTTGAGCAGCAGAGGTAGCATCCATAAATTTCATGTTCCAATTCTGCCTGCCAATAGAAAAATTACCATTACCATCTCCAGGAAATGATTGCCCATGTTCCAACCTTTCATCCTTGAAATCTAAGTGGCATGAACCACCATCATCAACACAATATTGCCTTGAAAGTTCTACAACAGCTCTGGCAGCTAGGCTTGCATATTCTGCAAACTCAGCCGCTGCTTGAGCAGCAGAGGTAGCATCCATAAATTTCATGTTCCAATTCTGCCTGCCAACAGAAAAATTACCATTACCATCTCCAGGAAATGATTGCCCATGTTCCAACCTTTCATCCTTGAAACCTAAGTGGCATGAACCACCATCATCAACACAATATTGCCTTTAAAGTTCTACAACAGCTCTGGCAGCTAGGCTTGCATGTTCTGCAAACTCAGCCGCTGCTTGAGCAGCAGAGGTAGCATCCTTAAATTTCATGTTCCAATTCTACCTGCCAACAGAAATGTTTCCATTACCATCTCCAGGAAATGATTGCCCATGTTCCAATCTTTTATCCTTGAAAACTAAGTGTCATGAACCACTATCATCAATACAATATTGCCTTGAAAGTTCTACAACAGCTCTGGCAGCTAGGCTTGCATGTTCTGCAAACTCAGCCGCTGCTTGAGCAGCAGAGGTAGCATCCATAAATTTCATGTTCCAATTCGGCCTGCCAACAGAAAAATTACCATTACCATCTCTAGGAAATGATTGCCCATGTTCTAACCTTTCATCCTTGAAACCTAAGTGGCATGAACCACCATCAACACAATATTGCCTTGAAAGTTCTACAACAGCTCTGGCAGCTAGTCTTGCATATTCTGCAAACTCAGCCGCTGCTTGAGCAGCAGAGGTAGCATCCATAAATTTCAAGTTCCAATTCTGCCTGCAAACAGAAAAATTACCATTCACATCTCTAGGAAATGATTGCCCGTGTTCCAACCTTTCATCCTTGAAACCTAAGTGGCATGAACCACCATCATCAACTCAATATTGCCTTGAAAGTTCTTCAACAGATCTGGTAGCTAGGCTAGAATGTAATGCAAACTCAGCCGCTGCTTGAGCAGCAGAGGTAGCATCCATAAATTTCATGTTCCAATGTTGCCTGCCAACAGAAAACTTACCATTACCATCTCCAGGAAATGATTGCCCATGTTCCAACCTTTCATCCTTGAAACCTAAGAGGCATGAACCACCATCATCAACACAATATTGCTTTGAAAGTTCTACAACAGCTCTGACAGCTAGTCTTGCATGTTCTGCAAACTCAGCCGCTGCTTGAGCAGCAGAGGTAGCATCCATAAATTTCATGTTCCAATTCTGCCTGCTAACAGAAAAATTACCATTACCATCTCCAGGAAATGATTGCCCATGTTCCAACCTTTCATCCTTGAAACCTAAGTGGCATGAACCACCATCATCAACACAATATTGCCTTGAAAGTTCTACAACAGCTCTGGCAGCTAGGCTTGCATATTCTGCAAACTCAGCCGCTGCTTGAGCAGCAGAGGTAGCATCCATAAATTTCATGTTCCAATTCTGCCTGCCAACAGAAAAATTACCATTACCATCTCCAGGAAATGATTGCCCATGTTCCAACCTTTCATCCTTGAAACCTAAGCGGCATGAACCACCATCATCAACACAATATTGCCTTTAAAGTTCTATAACAGCTCTGGCAGCTAGGCTTGCATATTCTGCAAACTCAGCCGCTGCTTGAGCAGCAGAGGTAGTAATCTTAAATTTTATGTTCCAATTCTGCCTGCCAACAGAAATGTTTCCATTACCATCTCCAGGAAATGATTGCCCATGTTCCAACCTTTCATCCTTGAAAACTAAGTGTCATGACCACTATCATCAATACAATATTGCCTTGAAAGTTCTACAACAGCTCTGGCAGCTAGGCTTGCATGTTCTGCAAACTCAGCCGCTGCTTGAGCAGCAGAGGTAGCATCCATAAATTTCATGTTCCAATTCGGCCTGCCAACAGAAAAATTACCATTACCATCTCTAGGAAATGATTGCCCATGTTCCAACCTTTCATCCTTGAAACATAAGTGGCATGAACCACCATCATCAACACAATATTGCCTTGAAAGTTCTACAACAGCTCTGGTAGCTAGTCTTGCATATTCTGCAAACTCAGCCGCTGCTTGACCAGCAGAGGTAGCATCCATAAATTTCAAGTTCCAATTCTGCCTGCAAACAGAAAAATTACCATTCACATCTCTAGGAAATGATTGCCCGTGTTCCAACCTTTCATCCTTGAAACCTAAGTGGCATGAACCACAATCATCAACTCAATATTGCCTTGAAAGTTCTACAACAGATCTGGTAGCTAGGCTAGAATGTAATGCAAACTCAGCCGCTGCTTGAGCAGCAGAGGTAGCATCCATAAATTTCATGTTCCAATGTTGCCTGCCAACAGAAAATTAACCATTACCATCTCCAGGAAATGATTGCCCATGTTCCAACCTTTCATCCTTGAAACCTAAGTGGCATGAACCACCATTATCTACACAATATTGCCTTGAAAGTTCTACAACAGCTCTGGCAGCTAGGCTTGAATATTCTGCAAACTCAGCCACTGCTTGAGCAGCAGAGGTAGAATCCATAAATTTCATGTTCCAATTCTGGCCGCCAACAGAAAAATTACCATTACCATCTCCAGGAAATGATTGCCCATGTTCCAACCTTTCATCCTTGAAACCTAAGTGGTATGAACCACCATCATCAACACAATATTGCCTTGAAAGTTCTACAACAGCTCTGCCAGCTAGGCTTGCATATTCTGCAAACTCAGTCGCTGCTTGAGCAGCAGAGGTTGCATTCATAAATTTCATGTTCCAATTCTGCCTGCCAACAGAAAAATTATCATTACCATCTCCAGGAAATGATTGCCCATGTTCCAACCTTTCATCCTTGAAAACTAAGTGTCATGAACCACTATCATCAACACAATATTGCCTTGAAAGTTCTACAACAGCTCTGGCAGCTAGGCTTGAATATTCTACAAACTCAGCCGCTGCTTGAGCAGCAGAGGTAGCATCCATAAATTTCATGTTCCAATTCTGCCTGCCAATATAAAAATTGCCATTACCATCTCCAGGAAATGGTTGCCCAAGTTCCTACCTTTCATCCTTGAAACCTAAGTGGCATGAACCACCATCATCAACACAATATTGCCTTGAAAGTTCTACAATAGCTCTGGCATCTAGGCTTGAATATTCTGCAAACTCAGCCGCTGCTTGAGCAGCAGAGGTAGAATCCATAAATTTCATGTTCCAATTCTGCCTGCCAATCGAAAAATTACCATTACCATATCCAGGAAATGATTGCCCATGTTCCAACCTTTCATACTTGAAACCTAAGTGGCATGAACCACCATCATCAACACAATATTGCCTTGAAAGTTCCACAACAGCTCTGGCATCTAGGCTTGCATGTTCTGCAAACTCGGCCGCTACTTGAGCAGCAGAGGTAGCATCCTTTAATTTCATGTTCCAATTCTACCTGCCAACAGAAAATTTACCATAACCATCTCCAGGAAATGATTGCCCATGTTCCAACCTTTCATCCTTGAAAACTAAGTGTCATGAACCACTATCATCAAGACAATATTGCCTTGAAAGTTCTACAACAGCTCTGGCAGCTAGGCTTGCATATTCTGCAAACTCAGCCGCTGCTTGAGCAGCAGAGGTAGCATCCATAAATTTCATGTTCCTATTCTTCCTGCCAACAGAAAAATTACCATTACCATCTCCAGGAAATGATTGCCCATGTTCCAACCTTTCATCCTTGAAACCTAAGTGGCATGAACCACCATCATCAACATAATATTGCCTTGAAAGTTCTACAACAGCTCTGGCAGCTAGGCTTGCATATTCTACAAACTCAGCCGCTGCTTGAGCAGCAGAGGTAACATCCTTAAATTTCATGTTCCAATTCTGCCTGCCAACAGAAAAATTACCATTACCATCTCTAGGAAATGATTGCCCATGTTCCAACCTTTCATCCTTGAAACCTAAGTGGCATGAACCACCATCATCAACAAAATATTGCCTTGAAAGTTCTACAACAGCTCTGGCAGCTAAGCTTGCATGTTCTGCAATCTCAGTCGCTGCTTGAGAAGTAGAGGTAGCATTCTTAAATTTCATGTTCCAATTCTGCCTGCAAACAGAAAAATTACCATTCACATCTCTAGGAAATGATTGCCCATGTTCAAACCTTTCATCCTTGAAACCTAAGTGGCATGAACCACCATCATCAACTCAATATTGCCTTGAAAGTTCTACAACAACTCTGGCAGCTAGGCTAGAATATTATGCAAATTCAGCCGCTGCTTGAGTAGCAGAGGTAGCATCCTTAAATTTTATGTTGCAATTTCGCCTGCCAACAAAAAAATTACCATTACCATCTTTAGGAAATGATTGCCCATGTTCCAACCTTTCATCCTTGAAACCTAAGTGGCATGAACCACCATCATCAACACAATATTGCCTTGAAAGTTCTACAACAGCTCTGGTAGCTGGGCTTGCATGTTCTACAAACTCAGCCGCTTCTTGAGCAGCAGAGGTAGCATCCCTAAATTTCATGTTCCAATTCTGCCTGCCAACAGAAAAATTACCATAACCTTCTCAAGGAAATAATTGCCCTTGTTCCAACCTTTCATCCTTGAAACCTAAGTGGTATGAACCACCACCATCAACACAATATTGCCTCTAAAGTTCTACAACAGCTCTGGCAGCTAGGCTTGCATATTCTGCAAACTCAGCCGTTGCTTGAGCAGCAGAGGTAGCATCCATAAATTTCATGTTCCAATTCTGCCTACCAACAGAAAAATTACCATTACCATCTCCAGGAAATGATTGCCCTTGTTCCAACCTTTCATCCTTGAAACCTAAGTGGCATGAACCACCATCATCATCACAATATTGCCTTGAAAGTTCTACAACAGCTCTGGCATCTAGGCTTGCATATTCTGCAAACTCAGCCGCTGCTTGAGCAGCATAGGTAGCATCCATAAATTTCATGTTCCAATTCTGCCTGCCAACAGAAAAATTACCATTACCATCTCCAGGAAATGATTGCCCATGTTCAAACCTTTCATCCTTGAAACCTAAGTGGCATGAACCACCATCATCAACACAATATTGCCTTGAAAGTTCTACAATAACTCTGGCAGCTAGGCTTGAATGTTATGCAAATTCAGCCGCTGCTTGAGAAGCAGAGGTAGCATCCTTAAATTTCATGTTCCAATTTCTCCTGCCAACAGAAAAATTACAATTACCATTTCTAGGAAATGATTGCCCATGTTCCAACCTTTCATCCTTGAAACCTAAGTGGCATGAACCACCATCATCAACACAATATTGCCTTGAAAGTTCTACAATAGCTCTGGCAGCTGGGCTTGCATGTTCTGCAAACTCAGCCGCTGCTTGAGCAGTAGAGGTAGCATCCTTAAATTTCATGTTCCAATTCTGCCTGCAAACAGAAAAATTACCATTCACATCTCTAGGAAATGATTGCCCATGTTCCAACCTTTCATCCTTGAAACCTAAGTGGCATGAACCACCATCATCAACAAAATATTGCCTTGAAAGTTCTACAACAGCTCTGGCAGCTAAGCTTGCATGTTCTGCAATCTCAGCCGCTGCTTGAGCAGCAGAGGTAGCATTCTTAAATTTTATGTTCCAATTTCGCTTGCCAACAGAAAAATTACCATTACCATCTCTAGGAAATGATTGCCTATGTTCAAACCATTCATCCTTGAAACCTAAGTGGCATGAACCACCATCATCCACACAATATTGCCTTGAAAGTTCTACAACAGCTCTTGTAGCTGGGCTTGCATGTTCTACAAACTCAGCAGCTGCTTGAGCAGCAGAGGTAGCATCCTTAAATTTCATGTTCCAATTCTGCCTGCCAACAGAAAAATTACCATTACCATCTCCAGGAAATGATTGCCCATGTTCCAACCTTTCATCCTTGAAACCTAAGTGGCATGAACCACCATCATCAACACAATATTGCCTTGAAAGTTCTACAACAGCTCTGGCAGCTGGGCTTGCATATTCTACAAACTCAGCCGCTGCTTGAGCAGCAGAGGTAGCATCCTTAAATTTCATGTTCCAATTCTGCCTGCCAACAGAAAAATTACCATTACCATCTCTAGGAAATGATTGCCCATGTTCCAACCTTTCATCCTTGAAACCTAAGTGGCATGAACCACCATCATCAACACAATATTGCCTTGAAAGTTCTTCAACAGCTCTGGCAGCTAGGCTTGATTGTTATACAAATTTAGCCGCTGCTTGAGCAGCGGAGGTAGCATCCTTAAATTTCATGTTCCAATTTCTCCAGCCAACAGAAAAATTACCATTACTATCTCTAGGAAATGATTCCCCATGTTCAAACCTTTCATCCTTGAAACCTAAGTGGCATGAACCACCATCATCAACACAATATTGCCTTGAAAGTACTACAACAGCTCTGGCAGCTAGGCTTGCATGTTCTGCAAACTCAGCCGCTGCTTGAGCAGCAGAGATAGCATCCATAAATTTCATGTTCCAATTCTGCCTGCCAACAGAAAAATTACCATTTCCATCTCCAGGAAATGATTGCCAATGTTCCAACCTTTTATCCTTGAAACCTAAGTAGCATGAACCACCATCATCGACACAATATTGCCTTAAAAGTTCTACAACAGCTCTGGCAGCTAGGCTTGAATATTCTGCAAACTCAGCCGCTGCTTGAGCAGCAGAGGTAGCATCCATAAATTTCATGTTCCAATTCTGCCTGCCAACAGAAAAATTACCATTACCATCTCCAGGAAATGATTGCCCATGTTCCAACCTTTCATCCTTGAAACCTAAGCGGCATGAACCACCATCATCAACACAATATTGCCTTTAAAGTTCTACAACAGCTCTGGCAGCTAGGCTTGCATGTTCTGCAAACTCAGCCGCTGCTTGAGCAGCAGAGGTAGTAATCTTAAATTTTATGTTCCAATTCTGCCTGCCAACAGAAATGTTTCCATTACCATCTCTAGGAAATGATTGCCCATGTTCCAACCTTTCATCCTTGAAACCTAAGTGGCATGAACCACCATCATCAACACAATATTGCCTTGAAAGTTCTACAACAGCTCTGGCAGCTGGGCTTGCATGTTCTGCAAACTCAGCCGCTGCTTGAGCAGTAGAGGTAGCATCCTTAAATTTCATGTTCCAATTCTGCCTGCAAACAGAAAAATTACCATTCACATCTCTAGGAAATGATTGCCCATGTTCCAACCTTTCATCCTTGAAACCTAAGTGGCATGAACCACCATCATCAACAAAATATTGCCTTGAAAGTTCTACAACAGCTCTGGCAGCTAAGCTTGCATGTTCTGCAATCTCAGCCGCTGCTTGAGCAGCAGAGGTAGCATTCTTAAATTTTATTTTCCAATTTCGCTTGCCAACAGAAAAATTACCATTACCATCTCTAGGAAATGATTGCCTATGTTCAAACCATTCATCCTTGAAACCTAAGTGGCATAAACCGCCATCATCCACACAATATTACCTTGAAAGTTCTACAACAGCTCTGGTAGCTGGGCTTGCATGTTCTACAAACTCAGCTGCTGCTTGAGCAGCAGAGGTAGCATCCTTAAATTTCATGTTCCAATTCTGCCTGCCAACAGAAAAATTACCATTACCATCTCTAGGAAATGATTGCCCATGTTCCAACCTTTCATCCTTGAAACCTAAGTGGCATGAACCACCATCATCAACACAATATTGCCTTGAAAGTTCTACAACAGCTCTGGTAGCTGGGCTTGCATGTTCTACAAACTCAGCTGCTGCTTGAGCAGCAGAGGTAGCATCCTTAAATTTCATGTTCCAATTCTGCCTGCCAACAGAAAAATTACCATTACCATCTCCAGGAAATGATTGCCCATGTTCCAACCTTTCATCCTTGAAACCTAAGTGGCATGAACCACCATCATCAACACAATATTGCCTTGAAAGTTCTACAACAGCTCTGGCAGCTAGGCTTGCATATTCTGCAAACTCAGTCGCTGCTTGAGCAGCAGAGGTAGCATCCATAAATTTCATGTTCCAATTCTGCCTGCCAATAGAAAAATTACCATTACCATCTCTAGGAAATGATTGCCCATGTTCCAAACTTTCATCCTTGAAACCTAAGTGGCATGAACCACCATCATCGACACAATATTGCCTTGAAAGTTCTACAACAGCTCTGGCAGCTAGGCTTGCATATTCTGCAAACTCAGCCGCTGCTTGACCAGCAGAGGTAGCATCCATAAATTTCATGTTCCAATTCTGCCTGCCAACAGAAAAATTACCATTACCATCTCCAGGAAATGATTGCCCATGTTCCAACCTTTCATCCTTGAAACCTAAGCGGGATGAACCACCATCATCAACACAATATTGCCTTTAAAGTTCTACAACAGCTCTGGCAGCTAGGCTTGCATGTTCTGCAAACTCAGCCGCTGCTTGAGCAGCAGAGGTAGTAATCTTAAATTTTATGTTCCATTTCTGCCTGCCAATAGAAACGTTTCCATTACCATCTCCAGGAAATGATTGCCCATGTTCAAACCTTTCATCCTTGAAACCTAAGTGGCATGAACCACCATCATCAACAAAATATTGCCTTGAAAGTTCTACAACAGCTCTGGCAGCTAAGCTTGCATGTTCTGTAAATTCAGCCACTGCTTGAGCAGCAGAGGTAGCATCCTTAAATTTCATGTTCCAATTCTGCCTGCCAACAGAAAAACTACCATTACCATCTCTAGGAAATGATTGCCCATGTTCCAACCTTTCATCCTCTAAATCTAAGTGGCATGAACCACCATCATCAACACAATATTGCCTTGAAAGTTCTACAACAGCTCTGGTAGCTGGGTTTGCATGTTCTACAAACTCAGCCGCTGCTTGAGCAGCAGAGGTAGCATCCTTAAATTTCATGTTCCAATTTCGCCTGCCAACAGAAAAACTACTATTACCATCTCTAGGAAATGATTGCCTATGTTCCAACCTTTCATCCTTGAAACCTAAGTGGCATGAACCACCATCATCAACAAAATATTGCCTTGAAAGTTCTACAACAACTCTGGCAGCAGGGCTTGCATGTTCTACAAACTCAGCCGCTGCTTGAGCAGCAGAGGTAGCATCCTTAAATTTCATGTACCAATTCTGCCTGCCAACAGAAAAATTACCATTACCATCTCTAGGAAATGATTGCCCATGTTCCAACCTTTCATCCTTGAAACCTAAGTGGCATGAACCACCATCACCAACACAATATTGCCTTGAAAGTTCTACAACAGCTCTGGCAGCTGGGCTCTCATGTTCTACAAACTCAGCCGCTGCTTGAGCAGCAGAGGTAGCATCCTTAAATTTCATGTTCCAATTCTGCCTGCCAACAGAAAAATTACCATTACCATCTCCAGGAAATGATTGCCCATGTTCCAACCTTTCATCCTTGAAACCTAAGTGGCATGAACCACCATCATCAACACAATATTGCCTTGAAAGTTCTACAACAGCTCTGGCAGCTAGTCTTGCATGTTCTGCAAATTCAGCCGCTGCTTGAGCAGCAGAGGTAGCATCCATAAATTTCATGTTCAGATTCTGCCTGCTAACAGAAAAATTACCATTACCATCTCCAGGAAATGATTGCCCATGTTCCAACCTTTCATCCTTGAAACCTAAGTGGCATGAACCACCATCATCAACACAATATTGCCTTGAAAGTTCTACAACAGCTCTGGCAGCTAGGCTTGCATATTCTGCAAACTCAGTCACTGCTTGAACAGCAGAGGTAGCATCCATAAATTTCATGTTCCAATTCTGCCTGCCAACAGAAAAATTACCATTTCCATCTCTAGGAAATGATTGCCCATGTTCCAACCTTTCATCCTTGAAACCTAATGGCATGAACCACCATCATCAACACAATATTGCCTTGAAAGTTCTACAACAGCTCTGGCAGCTAGGCTTGCATATTCTGCAAACTCAGTCGCTGCTTGAGCAGCAGAGGTAGCATCCATAAATTTCATGTTCCAATTCTGCCTGCCAATAGAAAAATTACCATTACCATCTCCAGGAAATGATTGCCCATGTTCCAACCTTTCATCCTTGAAACCTAAGTGGCATGAACCACCATCATCGACACAATATTGCCTTGAAAGTTCTACAACAGCTCTGGCAACTAAGCTTGCATGTTATGTAAATTCAGCCGCTGCTTGAGCAGCAGAGGTAGCATCCTTAAATTTCATGTTCCAATTCTGCCTGCCAACAGAAAAATTACCATTACCATCTCTAGGAAATGATTGCCCATGTTCCAACCTTTCATCCTCTAAATCTAAGTGGCATGAACCACCATCATCAACACAATATTGCCTTGAAAGTTCTACAACAGCTCTGGTAGCTGGGTTTGCATGTTCTGCAAACTTAGCCGCTGCTTGAGCAGCAGAGGTAGCATCCTTAAATTTCATGTTCCAATTTCGCCTGCCAACAGAAAAACTACCATTACCATCTCTAGGAAATGATTGCCTATGTTCCAACCTTTCATCCTTGAAACCTAAGTGGCATGAACCACCATCATCAACACAATATTGCCTTGAAAGTTCTACAACAGCTCTGGCAACTAAGCTTGCATGTTCTGTAAATTCAGCCGCTGCTTGAGCAGCAGAGGTAGCATCCTTAAATTTCATGTTCCAATTCTGCCTGCCAACAGAAAAATTACCATTACCATCTCTAGGAAATGATTGCCCATGTTCCAACCTTTCATCCTCTAAATCTAAGTGGCATGAACCACCATCATCAACACAATATTGCCTTGAAAGTTCTACAACAGCTCTGGTAGCTGGGCTTGCATGTTCTACAAACTCAGCCGCTGCTTGAGCAGCAGAGGTAGCATCCTTAAATTTCATGTTCCAATTCTGCCTGCCAACAGAAAAATTACCATTACCATCTCCAGGAAATGATTGCCCATGTTCCAACCTTTCATCCTTGAAACCTAAGTGGCATGAACCACCATCATCAACACAATATTGCTTTGAAAGTTCTACAACAGCTCTGACAGCTAGTCTTGCATGTTCTGCAAACTCAGCCGCTGCTTGAGCAGCAGAGGTAGCATCCATAAATTTCATGTTCCAATTCTGCCTGCTAACAGAAAAATTACCATTACCATCTCCAGGAAATGATTGCCCATGTTCCAACCTTTCATCCTTGAAACCTAATGGCATGAACCACCATCATCAACACAATATTGCCTTGAAAGTTCTACAACAGCTCTGGCAGCTAGGCTTGCATATTCTGCAAACTCAGTCGCTGCTTGAGCAGCAGAGGTAGCATCCATAAATTTCATGTTCTAATTCTGCCTGCCAATAGAAAAATTACCATTACCATCTCCAGGAAATGATTGCCCATGTTCGAACCTTTCATCCTTGAAACCTAAGTGGCATGAACCACCATCATCGACACAATATTGCCTTGAAAGTTCTACAACAGCTCTGGCAACTAAGCTTGCATGTTCTGTAAATTCAGCCGCTGCTTGAGCAGCAGAGGTAGCATCCTTAAATTTCATGTTCCAATTCTGCCTGCCAACAGAAAAATTACCATTACCATCTCTAGGAAATGATTGCCCATGTTCCAACCTTTCATCCTCTAAATCTAAGTGGCATGAACCACCATCATCAACACAATATTGCCTTGAAAGTTCTACAACAGCTCTGGTAGCTGGGTTTGCATGTTCTACAAACTCAGCCGCTGCTTGAGCAGCAGAGGTAGCATCCTTAAATTTCATGTTCCAATTTCGCCTGCCAACAGAAAAACTACCATTACCATCTCTAGGAAATGATTGCCTATGTTCCAACCTTTCATCCTTGAAACCTAAGTGGCATGAACCACCATCATCAACACAATATTGCCTTGAAAGTTCTACAACAGCTCTGGCAACTAAGCTTGCATGTTCTGTAAATTCAGCCGCTGCTTGAGCAGCAGAGGTAGCATCCTTAAATTTCATGTTCCAATTCTGCCTGCCAACAGAAAAATTACCATTACCATCTCTAGGAAATGATTGCCCATGTTCCAACCTTTCATCCTCTAAATCTAAGTGGCATGAACCACCATCATCAACACAATATTGCCTTGAAAGTTCTACAACAACTCTGGTAGCTGGGCTTGCATGTTCTACAAACTTAGCCGCTGCTTGAGCAGCAGAGGTAGCATCCTTAAATTTCATGTTCCAATTCTGCCTGCCAACAGAAAAATTACCATTACCATCTCCAGGAAATGATTGCCCATGTTCCAACCTTTCATCCTTGAAACCTAAGTGGCATGAACCACCATCATCAACACAATATTGCTTTGAAAGTTCTACAACAGCTCTGACAGCTAGTCTTGCATGTTCTGCAAACTCAGCCGCTGCTTGAGCAGCAGAGGTAGCATCCATAAATTTCATGTTCCAATTCTGCCTGCTAACAGAAAAATTACCATTACCATCTCCAGGAAATGATTGCCCATGTTCCAACCTTTCATCCTTGAAACCTAATGGCATGAACCACCATCATCAACACAATATTGCCTTGAAAGTTCTACAACAGCTCTGGCAGCTAGGCTTGCATATTCTGCAAACTCAGTCGCTGCTTGAGCAGCAGAGGTAGCATCCATAAATTTCATGTTCCAATTCTGCCTGCCAATAGAATAATTACCATTACCATCTCCAGGAAATGATTGCCCATGTTCCAACCTTTCATCCTTGAAACCTAAGTGGCATGAACCACCATCATCGACACAATATTGCCTTGAAAGTTCTACAACAGCTCTGGCAACTAAGCTTGCATGTTCTGTAAATTCAGCCGCTGCTTGAGCAGCAGAGGTAGCATCCTTAAATTTCATGTTCCAATTCTGCCTGCCAACAGAAAAATTACCATTACCATCTCTAGGAAATGATTGCCCATGTTCCAACCTTTCATCCTCTAAATCTAAGTGGCATGAACCACCATCATCAACACAATATTGCCTTGAAAGTTCTACAACAGCTCTGGTAGCTGGGTTTGCATGTTCTACAAACTCAGCCGCTGCTTGAGCAGCAGAGGTAGCATCCTTAAATTTCATGTTCCAATTTCGCCTGCCAACAGAGAAACTACCATTACCATCTCTAGGAAATGATTGCCTATGTTCCAACCTTTCATCCTTGAAACCTAAGTGGCATGAACCACCATCATCAACACAATATTGCCTTGAAAGTTCTACAACAGCTCTGGCAACTAAGCTTGCATGTTCTGTAAATTCAGCCGCTGCTTGAGCAGCAGAGGTAGCATCCTTAAATTTCATGTTCCAATTCTGCCTGCCAACAGAAAAATTACCATTACCATCTCTAGGAAATGATTGCCCATGTTCCAACCTTTCATCCTTGAAACCTAAGTGGCATGAACCACCATCATCAACACAATATTGCCTTGAAAGTTCTACAACAGCTCTGGTAGCTGGGCTTGCATGTTCTACAAACTCAGCCGCTGCTTGAGCAGCAGAGGTAGCATCCTTAAATTTCATGTTCCAATTCTGCCTGCCAACAGAAAAATTACCATTACCATCTCCAGGAAATGATTGCCCATGTTCCAACCTTTCATCCTTGAAACCTAAGTGGCATGAACCACTATCATCAACACAATATTGCTTTGAAAGTTCTACAACAGCTCTGACAGCTAGTCTTGCATGTTCTGCAAACTCAGCCGCTGCTTGAGCAGCAGAGGTAGCATCCATAAATTTCATGTTCCAATTCTGCCTGCTAACAGAAAAATTACCATTACCATCTCCAGGAAATGATTGCCCATGTTCCAACCTTTCATCATTGAAACCTAATGGCATGAACCACCATCATCAACACAATATTGCCTTGAAAGTTCTACAACAGCTCTGGCAGCTAGGCTTGCATATTCTGCAAACTCAGTCGCTGCTTGAGCAGCAGAGGTAGCATCCATAAATTTCATGTTCCAATTCTGCCTGCCAATAGAAAAATTACCATTACCATCTCCAAGAAATGATTGCCCATGTTCCAACCTTTCATCCTTGAAACCTAAGTGGCATGAACCACCATTATCGACACAATATTGCCTTGAAAGTTCTACAACAGCTCTGGCAGCTAGGCTTGCATATTCTGCAAACTCAGCCGTTGCTTGAGCAGCAGAGGTAGCATCCATAAATTTCATGTTCCAATTCTGCCTGCCAACAGAAAAATTACCATTACCATCTCCAGGAAATGATTGCCCATGTTCCAACCTTTCATCCTTGAAACCTAAGCGGCATGAACCACCATCATCAACACAATATTGCCTTTAAAGTTCTACAACAGCTCTGGCAGCTAGGCTTGCATGTTCTGCAAACTCAGCCGCTGCTTGAGCAGCAGAGGTAGTAATCTTAAATTTTATGTTCCAATTCTGCCTGCCAATAGAAATGTTTCCATTACCATCTCCAGGAAATGATTGCCCATGTTCAAACCTTTCATCCTTGAAACCTAAGTGGCATGAACCACTATCATCAACACAATATTGCTTTGAAAGTTCTACAACAGCTCTGACAGCTAGTCTTGCATGTTCTGCAAACTCAGCCGCTGCTTGAGCAGCAGAGGTAGCATCCATAAATTTCATGTTCCAATTCTGCCTGCCAACAGAAAAATTACCATTACCATCTCCAGGAAATGATTGCCCATGTTCCAACCTTTCATCATTGAAACCTAATGGCATGAACCACCATCATCAACACAATATTGCCTTGAAAGTTCTACAACAGCTCTGGCAGCTAGGCTTGCATATTCTGTAAACTCAGCTGCTGCTTGAGCAGCAGAGGTAGCATCCTTAAATTTCATGTTCCTATTCTGCCTGCCAACAGAAAAATTACCATTACCATCTCCAGGAAATGATTGCCAATGTTCCAACCTTTCATCCTTGAAACCTAAGTGGCATGATCCACCATCATCAACACAATATTGCCTTGAAAGTTCTACAACAGCTCTGGCAGCTAGGCTTGAATATTCTGCAAACTCAGCCACTGCTTGAGCAACAGAGGTAGCATCCATAAATTTCATGTTCCAATTCTGCCTGCCAATAGAAAAATTACCATTACCATCTCCAGGAAATGATTGCCCATGTTCCTACCTTTCATCCTTGAAACCTAAGTGGCATGAACCACCATCATCAACACAATATTGCCTTGAAAGTTCTACAACAGCTCTGGCATCTAGGCTTGCATATTCTGCAAACTCAGCCGCTGCTTGAGCAGCAGAGGTAGCATCCTTAAATTTCATGTTCCAATTCTGCCTGCCAACAGAAATGTTACCATTACCATCTCCAGAAAATGATTGCCCATGTTCAAACCTTTCATCCTTGAAACCTAAGTGGCATGAACCACCATCATCAACACAATATAACCTTGAAAGTTCTACAACAGCTCTGGCAGCTAAGCTTGCATGTTCTATAAACTCAGCCGCTGCTTGAGCAGCAGAGGTAGCATCCTTAAATTTCATGTTCCAATTCTGCCTGCCAACAGAAAAATTACCATTACCATCTCTGGGAAATGATTGCCCATGTTCCAACCTTTCATCCTCTAAACCTAAGTGGCATGATCCACCATCATCAACATAATATTGCCTTGAAAGTTCTACAACAGCTCTGGTAGCTGGGCTTGCATGTTCTACAAACTCTGTCGCTGCTTGAGCAGCAGAGGTAGCATCCTTAAATTTCATGTTCCAATTCTGCCTGCCAACAGAAAAATTACCATTACCATCTCTAGGAAATGATTGCCCATGTTCCAACCTTTCATCCTTGAAACCTAAGTGGCATGAACCACCATCATCAAATAAATATTGCCTTGAAAGTTCTACAACAGCTCTGGCAGCTAGGCTTGAATGTTATGCAAACTCAGCCGCTGCTTGAGCAGCAGAGGTAGCATCCTTAAATTTCATGTTCCAATTTCGCCTGCCAACAGAAAAATTACCGTTACCATCTCTAGGAAATGATTACCCATGTTCCAACCTTTCATCTTTGAAACCTAAGTGGCATGAACCACCATCATCTACACAATATTGCCTTTAAAGTTCTACAACAGCTATGGCAGCTAGGCTTGCATGTTCTGCAAACTCAGTCGCTGCTTGCGCAGCAGAGGTAGCATCCCTAAATTTCATGTTCCAATTCTGCCTGCCAACAGAAAAATTACCATTACCTTCTCAAGGAAATAATTGCCCGTGTTCCAACCTTTCATCCTTGAAACCTAAGTGGCATGAACCACCACCATCAACATAATATTGCCTCTAAAGTTCTACAACACCTCTGGAAGCTAGGCTTGCATGTTCTGCAAACTCAGCCGCTGCTTGAGCAGCAGAGCTAGCATCCATAAATTTCATGTTCCAATTCTGCTTGCCAACAGAAAAATTACCATTACCATCTCCAGGAAATGATTGCCCATGTTCCAACCTTTCATCCTTGAAACCTAAGTGGCATGAACCACCATCATCATCACAATATTGCCTTGAAAGTTCTACAACAGCTCTGGCATCTAGGCTTGCATATTCTGCAAACTCAGCCGCTGCTTGAGCAGCAGAGGTAGCATCCATAAATTTCATGTTCCAATTCTGCCTGCCAATAGAAAAATTACCATTACCATCTCCAGGAAATTATTGCCCATGTTCCAACCTTTCATCCTTGAAACCTAAGTGGCATGAACCACTATCATCATCACAATATTGCCTTGAAAGTTCTACAACAGCTCTGGCATCTAGGCTTGCATATTCTGCAAACTCAGCCGCTGCTTGAGCAGCATAGGTAGCATCCATAAATTTCATGTTCCAATTCTGCCTGCCAATAGAAAAATTACCATTACCGTCTCCAGAAAATGATTGCCCATGTTCAAACCTTTCATCCTTGAAACCTAAGTGGCATGAACCACCATCATCAACTCAATATTGCCTTGAAAGTTCTACAATAACTCTGGCAGCTAGGCTTGAATGTTATGCAAATTCAGCCACTGCTTGAGCAGCAGAGGTAGCATCATTAAATTTCATGTTCCAATTTCGCCTGCCAACAGAAAAATTACCATTACCATCTCTAGGAAATGATTGCCCATGTTCCAACCTTCCATCCTCGAAACCTAAGTGGCATGAACCACTATCATCAACACAATATTGCCTTGAAAGTTCTACAACAACTCTGGCCGTAGGGCTTGCATGTTCTACATACTCAGCCGCTGCTTGAGCAGCAGAGGTAGCATCCTTAAATTTCATGTTCCAATTCTACCTGCCAACAGAAAAATTACCATTACCATCTCTAGGAAATGATTACCTATGTTCAAACCTTTCATCCTTGAAACCTAAGTGGCATGAACCACCATCATCAACAAAATATTGCCTTGAAAGTTCTACAACAGCTCTGGTAGCTAAGCTTGCATGTTTTGCAAACTCAGCCACTGCTTGAGCAGCAGAGGTAGCGTTCTTAAATTTTATGTTCCAATTCTGCCTGCCAACAGAAAAATTACCATTAACATCTCTAGGAAATCATTGCCCATGTTCAAACCTTTCATCCTTGAAACCTAAGTGGCATGAACCACTATCATCAACACAATATTGCCTTGAAAGTTCTACAACAGCTCTGGCAGTTAGGCTTGCATGTTCTGTAAACTCAGCCACTGCTTGAGCAGCAGAGGTAGCATCCTTAAATTTCATGTTCCAATTCTGCCTACCAACAGAAAAATTACCATAACCATCTCTAGGAAATGATTGCCCATGTTCCAACCTTTCATCCTTGAAACCTAAGTGGCATGAACCACCATCATCAACACAATATTGCCTTGAAAGTTCTACAATAGCTCTGGCAGCTGGGTTTGCATGTTCTACAAACTCAGCCGCTGCTTGAGCAGCTGAGGTAGCATCCTTAAATTTCATGTTCCAATTCTGCCTGCCAACAGAAAAATTACCATTACCATCTCTAGGAAATGATTTCCCATGTTCCAACCTTTCATCCTTGAAACATAAGTGGTATGAACCACCATCATCAACAAAATATTGCCTTGAAAGTTCTACAACAGCTCTGGTAGCTGGGCTTGCATGTTCTACAAACTCAGCCGCTGCTTGAGCAGCAGAGGTAGCATCCTTAAATTTCATGTTCCAATTCTGCCTGTCAACAGAAAAATTACCATTACCATCTCTAGGAAATGATTGCCCATGTTCCAACCTTTCATCCATGAAACCTAAGTGGCATGAACCACCATCATCAACAAAATATTGCCTTGAAAGTTCTACAACAGCTCTGGCAGCTAGGCTTGAATGTTATGCAAACTCAGCCGCTGCTTGAGCAGCAGAGGTAGCATCCTTAAATTTCATGTTCCAATTTCGCCTGCCAACAGAAAAATTACCATTACCATCTCTAGGAAATGATTGCCCATGTTCCAACCTTTCATCTTTGAAACCTAAGTGGCATGAACCACCATCATCAACACAATATTGCCTTTAAAGTTCTACAACAGCTATGGCAGCTAGGCTTGCATGTTCTGCAAACTCAGTCGCTGCTTGAGCAGCAGAGGTAGCATCCCTAAATTTCATGTTCCAATTCTGCCTGCCAACAGAAAAATTACCATTACCTTCTCAAGGAAATAATTGCCCTTATTCCAACCTTTCATCCTTGAAACCTAAGTGGAATGAACCACCACCATCAACACAATATTCCCTCTAAAGTTCTACAACACCTCTGGCAGCTAGGCTTGCATGTTCTGCAAACTCAGCCGCTGCTTGAGCAGCAGAGGTAGCATCCATAAATTTCATGTTCCAATTCTGCCTGCCAACAGAAATATTACCATTACCATCTCTAGGAAATGATTGCCCATGTTTCAACCTTTCATCCTTGAAACCTAAGTGGCATGAACCACCATCATCATCACAATATTGCCTTGAAAGTTCTACAACATCTCTGGCATCTAGGCTTGCATATTCTGCAAACTCAGCCGCTGCTTGAGCAGCAGAGGTAGCATCCATAAATTTCATGTTCCAATTCTGCCTGCCAACAGAAAAATTACAATTACCATCTCCAGGAAATGATTGCCCATATTCCAACCTTTCATCCTTGAAACCTAAGTGGCATGAACCACCATCATCATCACAATATTGCCTTGAAAGTTCTACAACAGCTCTAGCATCTAGGCTTGCATATTCTGCAAACTCAGCTGCTGCTTGAGCAGCATAAGTATCATCCATAAATTTCATGTTCCAATTCTGCCTGCCAATAGAAAAATTACCATTACCATCTCCAAGAAATGATTGCCCATGTTCAAACCTTTCATCCTTGAAACCTAAATGGCATGAACCACCATCATCAACTCAATATTGCCTTGAAAGTTCTACAATAACTCTGGCAGCTAGGCTTGAATGTTATGCAAATTCAGCCGCTGCTTGAGCAGCAGAGGTAGCATCCTTAAATTTCATGTTCCAATTTCACCTCCCAACAGAAAAACTACCATTACCATCTCTAGGAAATGATTGCCTATGTTCCAACCTTTCATCCTTGAAACCTAAGTGGCATGAACCACCATCATCAACAAAATATTGCCTTGAAAGTTCTACAACAGCTCTGGTAGCTAGGCTTGAATGTTATGCAAACTCAGCCGCTGCTTGAGCAGCAGAGGTAGCATCCTTAAATTTCATGTTCCAATTTCGCCTGCCAACAGAAAAATTACCATTACCATCTCTAGGAAATGATTGCCCATGTTCCAACCTTTCATCCATGAAACCTAAGTGGCATGAACCATCATCATCAACAAAATATTGCCTTGAAAGTTCTACAACAGCTCTGGCAGCTAGGCTTGAATGTTATGCAAACTCAGCCACTGCTTGAGCAGCAGAGGTAGCATCCTTAAATTTCATGTTCCAATTTCGCCTGCCAACAGAAAAATTACCATTACCATCTCTAGGAAATGATTGCCCATGTTCCAACCTTTCATCTTTGAAACCTAAGTGGCATGAACCACCATCATCAACACAATATTGTCTTTAAAGTTCTACAACAGCTATGGCAGCTAGGCTTGCATGTTCTGCAATCTCAGTCGCTGCTTGAGCAGCAGAGGTAGCATCCCTAAATTTCATGTTCCAATTCTGCCTGCCAACAGAAAAATTACCATTACCTTCTCAAGGAAATAATTGCCCTTATTCCAACCTTTCATCCTTGAAACCTAAGTGGAATGAACCACCACCATCAACACAATATTCCCTCTAAAGTTCTACAACACCTCTGGCAGCTAGGCTTGCATGTTCTGCAAACTCAGCCGCTGCTTGAGCAGCAGAGGTAGCATCCATAAATTTCATGTTCCAATTCTGCCTGCCAACAGAAATATTACCATTACCATCTCCAGGAAATGATTGCCCATGTTTCAACCTTTCATCCTTGAAACCTAAGTGGCATGAACCACCATCATCATCACAATATTGCCTTGAAAGTTCTACAACATCTCTGGCATCTAGGCTTGCATATTCTGCAAACTCAGCCGCTGCTTGAGCAGCAGAGGTAGCATCCATAAATTTCATGTTCCAATTCTGCCTGCCAACAGAAAAATTACAATTACCATCTCCAGGAAATGATTGCCCATATTCCAACCTTTCATCCTTGAAACCTAAGTGGCATGAACCACCATCATCATCACAATATTGCCTTGAAAGTTCTACAACAGCTCTAGCATCTAGGCTTGCATATTCTGCAAACTCAGCTGCTGCTTGAGCAGCATAGGTATCATCCATAAATTTCATGTTCCAATTCTTCCTGCCAATAGAAAAATTACCATTACCATCTCCAAGAAATGATTGCCCATGTTCAAACCTTTCATCCTTGAAACCTAAATGGCATGAACCACCATCATCAACTCAATATTGCCTTGAAAGTTCTACAATAACTCTGGCAGCTAGGCTTGAATGTTATGCAAATTCAGCCGCTGCTTGAGCAGCAGAGGTAGCATCCTTAAATTTCATGTTCCAATTTCACCTCCCAACAGAAAAACTACCATTACCATCTCTAGGAAATGATTGCCTATGTTCCAACCTTTCATCCTTGAAACCTAAGTGGCATGAACCACCATCATCAACAAAATATTGCCTTGAAAGTTCTACAACAGCTCTGGTAGCTAGGCTTGAATGTTATGCAAACTCAGCCGCTGCTTGAGCAGCAGAGGTAGCATCCTTAAATTTCATATTCCAATTTCGCCTGCCAACAGAAAAATTACCATTACCATCTCTAGGAAATGATTGCCCATGTTCCAACCTTTCATCTTTGAAACCTAAATGGCATGAATCACCATCATCAACACAATATTGCCTTTAAAGTTCTACAACAGCTATGGCAGCTAGGCTTGCATGTTCTGCAAACTCAGTCGCTGCTTGAGCCGCAGAGGTAGCATCCCTAAATTTCATGTTCCAATTCTGCCTGCCTACAGAAAAATTACCGTTACTTCTCATGGAAATAATTGCCCTTGTTCCAACCTTTCATCCTTGAAACCTAAGTGGCATGAACCACCACCATCAACACAATATTATCTCTAAAGTTCTACAACACCTCTGGCAGCTAGGCTTGCATGTTCTGCAAACTTAGCCGCTGCTTGAGCAGCAGAGGTAGCATCCATAAATTTCATGTTCCAATTCTGCCTGCCAACAGAAAAATTACCATTACTATCTCCAGGAAATGATTGCCCATGTTCCAACCTTTCATCCTTGAAACCTAAGTGCCATGAACCACCATCATCATCACAATATTGCCTTGAAAGTTCTACAACAGCTCTGGCATCTAGGCTTGCATATTCTGCAAACTCAGCCGCTGCTTGAGCAGCATAGGTAGCATCCATAAATTTCATGTTCCAATTCTGCCTGCCAATAGAAAAATTACCATTACCATCTCCAAGAAATGATTGCCCATGTTCCAACCTTTCATCCTTGAAACCTAAGTGGCATGAACCACCATCATCAACACAATATTGCCTTGAAAGTTCTACAACAGCTCTGGCAGCTAGGCTTGCATATTCTGCAAACTCAGCCGCTGCTTGAGCAGCAGAGGTAGCATCCATAAATTTCATGTTCTAATTCTTCCTGCCAACAGAAAAATTACCATTACCATCTCCAGGAAATGACTGCCCATATTCCAACCTTTCATCCTTGAAACCTAAGTGGCATGAACCACCATCATCATCACAATATTGCCTTGAAAGTTCTACAACTGCTCTAGCATCTAGGCTTGCATATTCTGCATACTCAGCCGCTGCTTGAGCAGCATAGGTAGCATCCATAAATTTCATGTTCCAATTCTGCCTGCCAATAGAAAAATTACCATTACCTTCTCAAGAAATAATTGCCCTTGTTCCAACCTTTCATCCTTGAAACCTAAGTGGCATGAACCACCACCATCAACATAATATTGCCTCTAAAGTTCTACAACAGCTCTGGCAGCTAGGCTTGCATATTCTGCAAACTCAGCCGCTGCTTGAGCAGCAGAGGTAGCATCCATAAGTTTCATGTTCAAATTCTGCCTGCCAACAGAAATATTACCATTACCATCTCCAGGAAATGATTGCCCATGTTCCAACCTTTCATCCTTGAAACCTAAGTGGCATGAACCACCATCATCATCATAATATTGCCTTGAAAGTTCTACAACAGCTCTAGCATCTAGGCTTGCATATTCTGCAAACTCAGCCGCTGCTTGAGCAGCAGAGGTAGCATCCATAAATTTCATTTTCCAATTCTGCCTGCCAACAGAAAAATTACCATTACCATCTCCAGGAAATGATTGCCCATGTTCAAACCTTTCATCCTTGAAACCTAAGTGGCATGAACCACCATCATCAAAAAAATATTGCCTTGAAAGTTCTACAACAGCTCTGGCAGCTAAGCTTGCATGTTCTGCAAACTCAGCCGCTGCTTGAGCAGCAGAGGTAGCATTCTTAAATTTCATGTTCCAATTCTGCCTGCCAACAGAAAAATTACCATTAACATCTCTAGGAAATGATTGCCCATGTTCAAACCTTTCATCCTTGAAACCTAAGTGGCATGAACCACCATCATCAACTCAATATTGCCTTGAAAGTTCTACAATAACTCTGGCAGCTAGGCTTGAATGTTATGCAAATTCAGCCGCTGCTTGAGCAGCAGAGGTAGCATCCTTAAATTTTATGTTCCAATTTTGCCTGCCAACAGAAAAATTAACAATACCATCTCTAGGAAATGATTGCCCATGTTCCAACCTTTCATCCTTGAAACCTAAGTGGCATGAACCACCACCATCAACACTATATTGCCTTGAAAGTTCTACAATAGCTCTGGTAGCTGGGCTTGCATGTTCTACAAACTCAGCCGCTGCTTGAGCAGCAGAGGTAGCATCCCCAAATTTCATGTTCCAATTCTGCCTGCCAACAGAAAAATTACCATTACCTTCTCAAGAAATACTTGCCCTTGTTCCAACCTTTCATCCTTGAAACCTAAGTGGCATGAACCCCCACCATCAACATAATATTGCCTCTAAAGTTCTACAACAGCTCTAGCATCTAGGCTTGCATATTCTGCAAACTCAGCCGCTGCTTGAGCAGTAGAGGTAGCATCCATAAGTTTCATGTTCCAATTCTGCCTGCCAACAGAAAAATTACCATTACCATCTCCAGGAAATGATTGCCCATGTTCCAACCTTTCATCCTTGAAACCTAAGTGGCATGAACCACCATCATCATCACAATATTGCCTTGAAAGTTCTACAACAGCTCTAGCATCTAGGCTTGCATATTCTGCAAACTCAGCCGCTGCTTGAGCAGCATAGGTAGCATCCATAAATTTCATGTTCCAATTCTGCCTGCCAATAGAAAAATTACCATTACCATCTCCAAGAAATGATTGCCCATGTTCAAACCTTTCATCCTTGAAACCTAAGTGGCATGAACCACCATCATCAACTCAATATTGCCTTGAAAGTTCTACAATAACTCTGGCAGCTAGGCTTGAATGTTATGAAAATTCAGCCGCTGCTTGAGCAGCAGAGGTAGCATTCTTAAATTTCATGTTCCAATTTCGCCTGCCAAGAGAAAAACTACCATTACCATCTCTAGGAAATGATTGCCTATGTTCTAACCTTTCATCCTTGAAACCTAAGTGGTATGAACCACCATCATCAACAAAATATTGCCTTGAAAGTTCTACAACAGCTCTGGCAGCTAGGCTTGAATGTTATGCAAACTCAGCCGCTGCTTGAGCAGCAGAGGTAGCATCCTTAAATTTCATGTTCCAATTTCGCCTGCCAACAGAAAAATTACCATTACTATCTCTAGGAAATGATTGCCCATGTTCCAACCTTTCATCTTTGAAACCTAAGTGGCATGAATCACCATCATCAACACAATATTGCCTTTAAAGTTCTACAACAGCTATGGCAGCTAGGTTTGCATGTTCTGCAAACTCAGTCGCTGCTTGAGCAGCAGAGGTAGCATCCCTAAATTTCATGTTCCAATTCTGCCTGCCAGCAGAAAAATTACCATTACTTCTCAAGGAAATAATTGCCCTTGTTCCAACCTTTCATCCTTGAAACCTAAGTGGCATGAACCACCACCATCAACACAATATTGTCTCTAAAGTTCTACAACACCTCTGGCAGCTAGGCTTGCATGTTCTGCAAACTTAGCCGCTGCTAGAGCAGCAGAGGTAGCATCCATAAATTTCATGTTCCAATTCTGCCTGCCAACAGAAAAATTATCATTACTATCTCCAGGAAATGATTGCCCATGTTCCAACCTTTCATCCTTGAAACCTAAGTGCCATGAACCACCATCATCATCACAATATTGCCTTGAAAGTTCTACAATAACTCTGGCAGCTAGGCTTGAATGTTATGCAAATTCAGCCGCTGCTTGAGCAGCAGAGGTAGCATCCATAAATTTCATGTTCTAATTCTGCCTGCCAACAAAAAAATTACCATTACCATCTCCAGGAAATGATTGCCCATAATCCAACCTTTCATCCTTGAAACCTAAGTGGCATGAACCACCATCATCATCACAATATTGCCTTGAAAGTTCTACAACAGCTCTAGCATCTAGGCTTGCATATTCTGCAAACTCAGCCGCTGCTTGAGCAACATAGGTAGCATCCATAAATTTCATGTTCCAATTCTGCCTGCCAATAGAAAAATTACCATTACCATCTCCCAGAAATGATTGCCCATGTTCAAACATTTCATCCTTGAAACCTAAGTGGCATGAACCACCATCATCAACTCAATATTGCCTTGAAAGTTCTACAATAACTCTGGCAGCTAGGCTTGAATGTTATGCAAATTCAGCCGCTGCTTGAGCAGCAGAGGTAGCATCCTAAAATTTCATGTTCCAATTTCGCCTGCCAATAGAAAAATTACCATTACCATCTCTAGGAAATGATTGCCTATGTTCCAACCTTTCATCCTTGAAACCTAAGTGGCATGAACAACCATCATCAACACAATATTGCCTTGAAAGTTCTACAACAACTCTGCAGCTAGGCTTGCATGTTCTACAAACTCAGCCGTAGCTTGAGCAGCAGAGGTAGCATCCTTAAATTTCATGTTCCAATTCTGCCTGCCAATAGAAAAATTACCATTACCATCTCTAGGAAATGATTTCCCATGTTCAAACCTTTAATCCTTGAAACCTAAGTGGCATGAACCACCATCATCAAAAAAATATTGCCTTGAAAGTTCTACAACAGCTCTGGCAGCTAAGCTTGCATGTTCTGCAAACTCAGCCGCTGCTTGAGCAGCAGAGGTAGCATTCTTAAATTTCATGTTCCAATTCTGCCTGCCAACAGAAAAATTACCATTAACATCTATAGGAAATGATTGCCCATGTTCAAACCTTTCATCCTTGAAACCTAAGTGGCATGAACCACCATCATCAACTCAATATTGCCTTGAAAGTTCTACAACAACTCTGGCAGCTAGGCTTAAATGTTATGCAAATTCAGCCGCTGCTTGAGCAGCAGAGGTAGCATGCTTAAATTTTATGTTCCAATTTCGCCTGCCAACAGAAAAATTACCAATACCATCTCTAGGAAATGATTGCCCATGTTCCAACCTTTCATCCTTGAAACCTAAGTGGCATGAACCACCATCATCAACACAATATTGCCTTGAAAGTTCTACAATAGCTCTGGTAGCTGGGCTTGCATGTTCTACAAACTCAGCCACTGCTTGAGCAGTAGAGGTAGCATCCCCAAATTTCATGTTCCAATTCTGCCTGCCAACAGAAAAATTACCATTACCTTCTCAAGGAAATAATTGCCCTTGTTCCAACCTTTCATCCTTGAAACCTAAGTGGCATGAACCACCACCATCAACATAATATTGCCTCTAAAGTTCTACAACAGCTCTGGCAGCTAGGCTTGCATATTCTGTAAACTCAGCCGCTGCTTGAGCAGCAGAGGTAGCATCCATAAGTTTCATGTTCCAATTCTGCCTGCCAACTGAAAAATTACCATTACCATCTCCAGGAAATGATTGCCCATGTTCCAACCTTTCATCCTTGAAACCTAAGTGGCATGAACCACCATCATCATCACAATATTGCCTTGAAAGTTCCACAATAGCTCTGGTAGCTGGGCTTGCATGTTCTACAAACTCAGCCGCTGCTTGAGCAGCAGAGGTAGCATCCCCAAATTTCATGTTCCAATTCTGCCTGCCAACAGAAAAATTACCATTACCTTCTCAAGGAAATAATTGCCCTTGTTCCAACCTTTCATCCTTGAAACCTAAGTTGCATGAACCACCCCCATCAACATAATATTGCCTCTAAAGTTCTACAACAACTCTGGCAGCTAGGCTTGCATATTCTGCAAACTCAGCCGCTGCTGGAGCAGCAGAGGTAGCATCTATAAGTTTCATATTCCAATTCTGCCTGCCAACAGAAAAATTACCATTACCATCTCCAGGAAATGATTGCCCATGTTCCAACCTTTCATCCTTGAAACCTAAGTGGCATGAACCACCATCATCATCACAATATTGCCTTGAAAGTTCTACAATAGCTCTGGCATCTAAGCTTGCATGTTCTGCAAACTCAACCACTGCTTGAGCAGCAGAGGTAGCATCCTTAAATTTCGTGTTCAAATTCTGCCCGCAAACAGAAAAATTACCATTCATATCTCTAGGAAATGATTGCCCATGTTCCAACCTTTCATCCTTGAAACCTAAGTGGCATGAACCACCATCATCAAAAAAACATTGCCTTGAAAGTTCTACAATAGCTCTGGCATCTAGGCTTGCATATTCTGCAAACTCAGCCGCTGCTTGAGCAGCAGAGGTAGCATTCTTAAATTTCATGTTCCAATTATGCCTGCCAACAGAAAAATTGCCATTAACATCTCTAGGAAATGATTGCCCATGTTCAAACCTTTCATCCTTGAAACCTAAGTGGCATGAACCACCATCATCAACTCAATATTGCCTTGAAAGTTCTACAACAACTCTGGCAGCTAGGCTTGAATGTTATGCAAACTCAGCCGCTGATTGAGCAGCAGAGGTAGCATCCTTAAATTTCATGTTCCAATTTTGCCTGCCAACAGAAAAATTACCATTACCATCTCTAGGAAATGATTGATCATGTTCCAACCTTTCATCCTTGAAACCTTAGTGTCATGAACCACCATCATCAACACAATATTGCCTTTAAAGTTCTACAACAGCTCTGGCAGCTAGGCTTGCATATTCTGCAAACTCAGCCGCTGCTTGAGTAGCAGAGGTAGCATCTATAAATTTCATGTTCCAATTCTGCCTGCCAACAGAAAAATTACCATTACCATCTCCAGAAAATGATTGCCCATGTTCCAACCTTTCATCCTTGAAACCTAAGTGGCATGAACCACCATCATCAACACAATATTGCCTTGAAAGTTCTACAACAGCTCTGGCATCTAGGCTTGCATATTCTGCAAACTCAGCCACTGCTTGAGCAGCAGAGGTAGCATCCATAAATTTCATGTTCCAATTCTGCCTGCCAACAGAATAATTACCATTACCATCTCCAGGAAATGATTGCCCATGTTCCAACCTTTCATCCTTGAAACCTAAGTGGCATGAACCACCATCATCAACACAATATTGTCTTTAAAGTTCTACAACAGCTCTGGTAGCTAGGCTTGCATGTTCTGCAAACTCAGCCTCTGCTTGAGTAGTAGAGGTAGCATCCTTAAATTTCGTGTTCAAATTCTGCCCGCAAGCAGAAAAATTACCATTCATATCTCCAGGAAATGATTGCCCATGTTCCAACCTTTCATCCTTGAAACCTAAGTGGCATGAACCACCATCATAAAAAAAACATTGCCTTGAAAGTTCTACAACAGCTCTGGCATCTAGGCTTGCATATTCTGCAAACTCAGCCGCTGCTTGAGCAGCAGAGGTAGCATCCATAAATTTCATGTTCCAATTCTGCCTGCCAACAGAAAAATTACCATTACCATCTCCAGGAAATGATTGCCCATGTTCCAACCTTTCATCCTTGAAACCTAAGTGGCATGAACCACCATCATCAACAAAATATTGCCTTGAAAGTTCTACAACAGCTCTGGCAGCTAAGCTTGCATGTTCTGCAATCTCAGCCGCTGCTTGAGCAGTAGAGGTAGCATTCTTAAATCTTATGCTCCAATTCTGCCTGCAAATAGAAAAATTACCATTCACATCTCAAGAAAATGATTGCCCATGTTAAAACCTTTCATCCTTGAAACCTAAGTGGCATGAACCACCATCATCAACTCAATATTGCCTTGAAAGTACTACAACAACTCTGGCAGCTAGGCTTGAATGTTATGAAAATTCAGCCGCTGCTTGAGCAGCAGAGGTGGCATCCTTAAATTTCATGTTCCAATTTCGCCTGCCAACAGAAAAATTACCATTACCATCTCTAGGAAATGATTGCCCATGTTCCGACCTTTCATCCTTGAAACGTAAGTGGCATGAACCACCATCATCATCACAATATTGCCTTGAAAGTTCTACAACAGCTCTGGCATCTAGGCTTGCATATTCTGCAAACTCAGCCACTGCTTGAGCAGCAGAGGTAGCATTCTTAAATTTTATGCTCCAATTCTGCCTGCAAATAGAAAAATTACCATTCACATCTCTAGGAAATGATTGCCCATGTTCAAACCTTTCATCCTTGAAACCTAAATGGCATGAACCACCATCATCAACTCAATATTGCCTTGAAATTTCTACAACAACTCTGGCAGCTAGGCTTGACTGTTATGCAAATTCAGCCGCTGCTTGAGCAGCAGAGGTAGCATCCTTAAATTTCATGTTCCAATTTCGCCTGCCAACAGAACAATTACCATTACCATCTCTAGGAAATGATTGCCCATGTTCAAACCTTTCATCCTTGAAACCTAAGTGGCATGAACCACCATCATCAACAAAATATTGCCTTGAAAGTTCTACAACAGCTCTGGCAGCTAAGCTTGCATGTTCTGCAAACTCAGCCGCTGCTTGAGCAGCAGAGGTAGCATTCTTAAATTTCATATTCCAATTCTGCCTGCCAACAGAAAAATTACCATTAACATCTCTAGGAAATGATTGCCCATGTTCAAACCTTTCATCCTTGAAACCTAAGTGGCATGAACCACCATCATCAACAAAATATTGCCTTGAAAGTTCTACAACAGCTCTGGCAGCTAAGCTTGCATGTTCTGCAAACTCAGCCGCTGCTTGAGCAGCAGAGGTAGCATTCTTAAATTTCATGTTCCAATTATGCCTGCCAACAGAAAAATTGCCATTAACATCTCTAGGAAATGATTGCCCATGTTCAAACCTTTCATCCTTGAAACCTAAGTGGCATGAACCACCATCATCAACTCAATATTGCCTTGAAAGTTCTACAACAACTCTGGCAGCTAGGCTTGAATGTTATGCAAACTCAGCCGCTGCTTGAGCAGCAGAGGTAGCATCCTTAAATTTCATGTTCCAATTTCGCCTGCCAACAGAAAAATTACCATTACCATCTCTAGGAAATGATTGACCATGTTCCAACCTTTCATCCTTGAAACCTTAGTGACATGAACCACCATCATCAACACAATATTGCCTTTAAAGTTCTACAACAGCTCTGGCAGCTAGGCTTGCATATTCTGCAAACTCAGCCGCTGCTTAAGTAGCAGAGGTAGCATCCATAAATTTCATGTTCCAATTCTGCCTGCCAACAGAAAAATTACCATTACCATCTCCAGAAAATGATTGCCCATATTCCAACCTTTCATCCTTGAAACCTAAGTGGCATGAACCACCATCATCAACACAATATTGCCTTGAAAGTTCTACAACAGCTGTGGCATCTAGGCTTGCATATTCTGCAAACTCAACCACTGCTTGAGCAGCAGAGGTAGCAACCATAAATTTCATGTTCCAATTCTGCCTGCCAACAGAATAATTACCATTACCATCTCCAGGAAATGATTGCCCATGTTCCAACCTTTCATCCTTGAAACCTAAGTGGCATGAACCACCATCATCAACACAATATTGCCTTTAAAGTTCTACAACAGCTCTGGTAGCTAGGCTTGCATGTTCTGCAAACTCAGCCGCTGCTTGAGCAGTAGAGGTAGCATCCTTAAATTTCATGTTCCAATTCTGCCCGCAAACAGAAAAATTACCATTCATATCTCCAAGAAATGATTGCCTATGTTCCAACCTTTCATCCTTGAAACCTAAGTGGCATGAACCACCATCATCAACAAAATATTGCCTTGAAAGTTCTACAACAGCTCTGGCAGCTAAGCTTGCATGTTCTGCAAACTCAGCCGCTGCTTGAGCAGCAGAGGTAGCATTCTTAAATTTCATGTTCCAATTCTGCCTGCCAACAGAAAAATTACCATTAACATCTCTAGGAAATGATTGCCCATGTTCAAACCTTTCATCCTTGAAACCTAAGTGGCATGAACCACCATCATCAACAAAATATTGCCTTGAAAGTTCTACAACAGCTCTGGCAGCTAAGCTTGCATGTTCTGCAAACTCAGCCGCTGCTTGAGCAGCAGAGGTAGCATTCTTAAATTTCATGTTCCAATTATGCCTGCCAACAGAAAAATTGCCATTAACATCTCTAGGAAATGATTGCCCATGTTCAAACCTTTCATCCTTGAAACCTAAGTGGCATGAACCACCATCATCAACAAAATATTGCCTTGAAAGTTCTACAACAGCTCTGGCAGCTAAACTTGCATATTCTGCAAACTCAGCCGCTGCTTGAGCAGCAGAGGTAGCATCCATAAATTTCATGTTCCAATTCTGCCTGCCAACAGAAAAATTACCATTACCATCTCCAGGAAATGATTGCCCATGTTCAAACCTTTCATCCTTGAAACCTAAGTGGCATGAACCACCATCATCAACTCAATATTGCCTTGAAAGTTCTACAATAACTCTGGCAGCTAGGCTTGAATGTTATGCAAATTCAGCCGCTGCTTGAGCAGCAGAGGTAGCATCCATAAATTTCATGTTCCAATTCTGCCTGCCAACAGAAAAATTACCATTACCATCTCCAGGAAATGATTGCCCATGTTCCAACCTTTCATCCTTGAAACCTAAGTGGCATGAACCACCATCATCAACACAATATTGCCTTGAAAGTTCTACAACAGCTCTGGCAGCTAGGCTTGCATGTTCTGCAAACTCAGCCGCTGCTTGAGCAGTAGAGGTAGCATCCTTAAATTTCATGTTCCAATTCTGCCTGCCAAAAGAAAAATTACCATTACCATCTCCAAGAAATGATTGCCCATGTTCCAACCTTTCATCCTTGAAACCTAAGTGGCATGAACCACCATCATCAACAAAATATTGCCTTGAAAGTTCTACAACAGCTCTGGCAGCTAGGCTTGCATGTTCTGCAAACTCAGCCGCTGCTTGAGCAGCAGAGGTAGCATTCTTAAATTTCATGTTCCAATTATGCCTGCCAACAGAAAAATTGCCATTAACATCTCTAGGAAATGATTGCCCATGTTCAAACCTTTCATCCTTGAAACCTAAGTGGCATGAACCACCATCATCAACTCAATATTGCCTTGAAAGTTCTACAACAACTCTGGCAGCTAGGCTTGAATGTTATGCAAACTCAGCCGCTGCTTGAGCAGCAGAGGTAGCATCCTTAAATTTCATGTTCCAATTTCGCCTGCCAACAGAAAAATTACCATTACCATCTCTAGGAAATGATTGACCATGTTCCAACCTTTCATCCTTGAAACCTTAGTGACATGAACCACCATCATCAACACAATATTGCCTTTAAAGTTCTACAACAGCTCTGGCAGCTAGGCTTGCATATTCTGCAAACTCAGCCGCTGCTTAAGTAGCAGAGGTAGCATCCATAAATTTCATGTTCCAATTCTGCCTGCCAACAGAAAAATTACCATTACCATCTCCAGAAAATGATTGCCCATATTCCAACCTTTCATCCTTGAAACCTAAGTGGCATGAACCACCATCATCAACACAATATTGCCTTGAAAGTTCTACAACAGCTGTGGCATCTAGGCTTGCATATTCTGCAAACTCAACCACTGCTTGAGCAGCAGAGGTAGCAACCATAAATTTCATGTTCCAATTCTGCCTGCCAACAGAATAATTACCATTACCATCTCCAGGAAATGATTGCCCATGTTCCAACCTTTCATCCTTGAAACCTAAGTGGCATGAACCACCATCATCAACACAATATTGCCTTTAAAGTTCTACAACAGCTCTGGTAGCTAGGCTTGCATGTTCTGCAAACTCAGCCGCTGCTTGAGCAGTAGAGGTAGCATCCTTAAATTTCATGTTCCAATTCTGCCCGCAAACAGAAAAATTACCATTCATATCTCCAAGAAATGATTGCCTATGTTCCAACCTTTCATCCTTGAAACCTAAGTGGCATGAACCACCATCATCAACAAAATATTGCCTTGAAAGTTCTACAACAGCTCTGGCAGCTAAGCTTGCATGTTCTGCAAACTCAGCCGCTGCTTGAGCAGCAGAGGTAGCATTCTTAAATTTCATGTTCCAATTATGCCTGCCAACAGAAAAATTGCCATTAACATCTCTAGGAAATGATTGCCCATGTTCAAACCTTTCATCCTTGAAACCTAAGTGGCATGAACCACCATCATCAACTCAATATTGCCTTGAAAGTTCTACAACAACTCTGGCAGCTAGGCTTGAATGTTATGCAAACTCAGCCGCTGCTTGAGCAGCAGAGGTAGCATCCGTAAATTTCATGTTCCAATTCTGCCTGCCAACAGAAAAATTACCATTACCATCTCCAGGAAATGATTGCCCATGTTCCAACCTTTCATCCTTGAAACCTAAGTGGCATGAACCACCATCATCAACAAAATATTGCCTTGAAAGTTCTACAACAGCTCTGGCAGCTAAACTTGCATATTCTGCAAACTCAGCCGCTGCTTGAGCAGCAGAGGTAGCATCCATAAATTTCATGTTCCAATTCTGCCTGCCAACAGAAAAATTACCATTACCATCTCCAGGAAATGATTGCCTATGTTCCAGCCTTTCATACTTGAAACCTAAGTGGCATGAACCACCATCATCAACACAATATTGCCTTGAAAGTTCAACAACAGCTCTGGCAGCTAGGCTTGAAAGTTCTGCAAAGTCAGCCGCTGCTTGAGCAACAGAGGTAGCATACTTAAATTTCTTGTTCCAATTCTACCTGCCAAATAAAACATTACCATTACCATCTCCAGGAAATGATTGCCCATGTTCCAACCTTTCATCCTTGAAAACTAAGTGGCATGAACCACCATCATCAACAAAATATTGCCTTGAAAGTTCTACAACAGCTCTGGCAGCTAAGCTTGCATGTTCTGCAATCTCAGCCGCTGCTTGAGCAGTAGAGGTAGCATTCTTAAATCTTATGCTCCAATTCTGCCTGCAAATAGAAAAATTACCATTCACATCTCTAGGAAATGATTGCCCATGTTAAAACCTTTCATCCTTGAAACCTAAGTGGCATGAACCACCATCATCAACTCAATATTGCCTTGAAAGTACTACAACAACTCTGGCCGCTAGGCTTGAATGTTATGAAAATTCAGCCGCTGCTTGAGCAGCAGAGGTGGCATCCTTAAATTTCATGTTCCAATTTCGCCTGCCAACAGAAATATTACCATTACCATCTCTAGGAAATGATTGCCCATGTTCCAACCTTTCATCCTTGAAACGTAAGTGGCATGAACCACCATCATCATCACAATATTGCCTTGAAAGTTCTACAACAGCTCTGGCATCTAGGCTTGCATATTCTGCAAACTCAGCCGCTGCTTGAGCAGCAGAGGTAGCATTCTTAAATTTTATGCTCCAATTCTGCCTGCAAATAGAAAAATTACCATTCACATCTCTAGGAAATGATTGCCCATGTTCAAACCTTTCATCCTTGAAACCTAAGTGGCATGAACTACCATCATCAACTCAATATTGCCTTGAAAGTTCTACAACAACTCTGGCAGCTAGGCTTGACTGTTATGCAAATTCAGACGCTGCTTGAGCAGCAGAGGTAGCATCCTTAAATTTCATGTTCCAATTTCACCTGCCAACAGAAAAATTACCATTACCATCTCTAGGAAATGATTGCCTATGTTCAAACCTTTCATCCTTGAAACCTAAGTGGCATGAACCACCATCATCAACAAAATATTGCCTTGAAAGTTCTACAACAGCTCTGGCAGCTAAGCTTGCATGTTCTGCAAACTCAGCCGCTACTTGAGCACCAGAGGTAGCATTCTTAAATTTCATATTCCAATTCTGCCTGCCAACAGAAAAATTACCATTAACATCTCTAGGAAATGATTGCCCATGTTCAAACCTTTCATCCTTGAAACCTAAGTGGCATGAACCACCATCATCAACAAAATATTGCCTTGAAAGTTCTACAACAGCTCTGGCAGCTAAGCTTGCATGTTCTGCAAACTCAGCCGCTACTTGAGCAGCAGAGGTAGCATTCTTAAATTTCATATTCCAATTATGCCTGCCAACAGAAAAATTGCCATTAACATCTCTAGGAAATGATTGCCCATGTTCAAACCTTTCATCCTTGAAACCTAAGTGGCATGAACCACCATCATCAACTCAATATTGCCTTGAAGGTTCTACAACAACTCTGGCAGCTAGGCTTGAATGTTATGCAAACTCAGCCGCTGCTTGAGCAGCAGAGGTAGCATCCTTAAATTTCATGTTCCAATTTCGCCTGCCAACAGAAAAATTACCATTACCATCTCTAGGAAATGATTGACCATGTTCCAACCTTTCATCCTTGAAACCTTAGTGGCATGAACCACCATCATCAACACAATATTGCCTTTAAAGTTCTACAATAGCTCTGGTAGCTAGGCTTGCATGTTCTGCAAACTCAGCCACTGCTTGAGTAGTATAGGTAGCATCCATAAATTTCATGTTCCAATTCTGCCTGCCAACAGAAAAATTACCATTACCATCTCCAGAAAATGATTGCCCATGTTCCAACCTTTCATCCTTGAAACCTAAGTGGCATGAACCACCATCATCAAAAAAACATTGCCTTGAAAGTTCTACAACAGCTCTGGTAGCTAGGCTTGCATGTTCTGCAAACTCAGTCGTTGCTTGAGCAGTAGAGGTAGCATCCTTAAATTTCGTGTTCAAATTCTGCCTGCCAACAGAAAAATTACCATTACCATCTCCAGGAAATGATTGCCCATGTTCCAACCTTTCATCCTTGAAACCTAAGTGGCATGAACCACCATCATCAACAAAATATTGCCTTGAAAGTTCTACAACAGCTCTGGCAGCTAAGCTTGCATGTTCTGCAATCTCAGCCGCTGCTTGAGCAGTAGAGGTAGCATTCTTAAATTTTATGCTCCAATTCTGCCTGCAAATAGAAAAATTACCATTCACATCTCTAGGAAATGATTGCCCATGTTCAAACCTTTCCTCCTTGAAACCTAAGTGGCATGAACCACCATCATCAACTCAATATTGCCTTGAAAGTTCTACAACAACTCTGGCAGCTAGTCTTGAATGTTATGAAAATTCAGCCGCTGCTTGAGCAGTAGAGGTGGCATCCTTAAATTTCATGTTCCAATTTCGCCTGCCAACAGAAAAATTACCATTACTATCTCTAGGAAATGATTGAACATGTTCCAACCTTTCATCCTTGAAACCTAAGTGGCATGAACCACCATCATCAACACAATATTGCCTTTAAAGTTCTACAACAGCTCTGGCAGCTAGGCTTACATATTCTGCAAACTCAGCCGCTGCTTGAGCAGCAGAGGTAGCATCCAAAAATTTCATGTTTCAATTCTGCCTGCCAACAGAAGAATTACCATTACCATCTCCAGGAAATGATTGCCCATGTTCTAACCTTTCATCCTTGAAACCTAAGTGGCATGAACCACCATCATCAACAAAATACTGCCTTGAAAGTTCTACAACAACTCTGGCATCTAGGCTTGAATGTTATGCAAACTCAGCCGCTGCTTGAGCAGCAGAGGTAGCATCCCTAAATTTCATGTTCCAATTCTGCCTGCCAACAGAAAAATTTACCATTACCATCTCCAGGAAATGATTGCCCATGTTCCAACCTTTCATCCTTGAAACCTAAGTGGCATGAACCACCATCATCAACAAAATATTGCCTTGAAAGTTCTACAACAGCTCTGGCAGCTAAACTTGCATATTCTGCAAACTCAGCCGCTGCTTGAGCAGCAGAGGTAGCATCCATAAATTTCATGTTCCAATTCTGCCTGCCAACAGAAAAATTACCATTACCATCTCCAGGAAATGATTGCCTATGTTCCAGCCTTTCATCCTTGAAACCTAAGTGGCATGAACCACCATCATCAACACAATATTGCCTTGAAAGTTCTACAACAGCTCTGGCAGCTAGGTTTGCATATTCTGCAAACTCAGTCGCTGCTTGAGCAGCAGAGGTAGCATCCATAAATTTCATGTTCCAATTCTGTGTGCCAACAGAATAATTACCATTACCATCTCCAGGAAATGATTGCCCATGTTCCAACCTTTCATCCTTGAAACCTAAGTGGCATGAACCACCATCATCAACACAATATTGCCTTTAAAGTTCTACAACAGCTCTGGTAGCTAGGCTTGCATGTTCTGCAAACTCAGCCACTGCTTGAGTAGTAGAGGTAGCATCCTTAAATTTCGTGTTCAAATTCTGCCCGCAAACAGAAAAATTACCATTCATATCTCTAGGAAATGATTGCCCATGTTCCAACCTTTCATCCTTGAAACCTAAGTGGCATGAACCACCATCATCAAAAAAACATTGCCTTGAAAGTTCTACAATAGCTCTGGCATCTAGGCTTGCATATTCTGCAAACTCAGCCGCTGCTTGAGCAGCAGAGGTAGCATCCATAAATTTCATGTTCCAATTCTGCCTGCCAACAGAACAATTACCATTACCATCTCCAGGAAATGATTGTCCATGTTCCAACCTTTCATCCTTGAAACCTAAGTTGCATGAACCACCATCATCAACAAAATATTGCCTTGAAAGTTCTACAATAGCTCTGGCAGCTGAGCTTGCATGTTCTGCAATCTCAGTCGCTGCTTGAGCAGTAGAGGTAGCATTCTTAAATTTTATGCTCCAATTCTGCCTGCAAATAGAAAAATTACCATTCACATCTCTAGGAAATGATTGCCCATGTTCAAACCTTTCCTCCTTGAAACCTAAGTGGCATGAACCACCATCATCAACTCAATATTGCCTTGAAAGTTCTACAACAACTCTGGCAGCTAGGCTTGAATGTTATGAAAATTCAGCCGCTGCTTGAGCAGCAGAGGTGGCATCCTTAAATTTCATGTTCCAATTTCGCCTGCCAACAGAAAAATTACCATTACTATCTCTAGGAAATGATTGAACATGTTCCAACCTTTCATCCTTGAAACCTAAGTGGCATGAACCACCATCATCAACACACTATTGCCTTTAATGTTCTACAAAAGCTCTGGCAGCTAGGCTTGCATATTCTGCAAACTCAGCCGCTGCTTGAGCAGCAGAGGTAGCATCAAAAAATTTCATGTTCCAATTCTGCCTGCCAACAGAAGAATTACCATTACCATCTCCAGGAAATGATTGCCCATGTTCTAACCTTTCATCCTTGAAACCTAAGTGGCATGAACCACCATCATCAACAAAATACTGCCTTGAAAGTTCTACAACAACTCTGGCATCTAGGCTTGAATGTTATGCAAACTCAGCCGCTGCTTGAGCAGCAGAGGTAGCATCCCTAAATTTCATGTTCCAATTCTGCCTGCCAACAGAAAAATTACCATTACCATCTCCAGGAAATGATTGCCCTTGTTCCAACCTTTCATCATTGAAACCTAAGTGGCATGAACCACCACCATCAACACAATATTGCCTTTAAATATCTACAACAGCTCTGGCAGCTACGCTTGCATATTCTGCAAACTCAGCCGCTGCTTGAGCAGCAGAGGTAGCATCCTTAAATTTCATGTTCCAATTCTGCCTGCCAACAGAAAAATTACCATTACCATCTCCAGGAAATGATTGCCCATGTTCCAACCTTTCATCCTTGAAACCTAAGTGGCATGAACCACCATCATCAACACAATATTGCCTTGAAAGTTCTACAACAGCTCTGGCAGCTAGGCTTGCATATTCTGCAAACTCAGCCGCTGCTTGAGCAGCAGAGGTAGCATCCATAAATTTCATGTTCCAATTCTGCGTGCCAACAGAATAATTACCATTACCATCTCCAGGAAATGATTGCCCATGTTCCAACCTTTTATCCTTGAAACCTAAGTGGCATGAACCACCATCATCAACACAATATTGAATTTAAAGTTCTACAACAGCTCTGGTAGCTAGGCTTGCATGTTCTGCAAACTCAGCCACTGCTTGAGTAGTAGAGGTAGCATCCTTAAATTTCGTGTTCAAATTCTGCCCGCAAACAGAAAAATTACCATTCATATCTCTAGGAAATGATAGCCCATGTTCCAACCTTTCATCCTTGAAACCTAAGTGGCATGAACCACCATCATCAAAAAAACATTGCCTTGAAAGTTCTACAACAGCTCTGGCATCTAGGCTTGCATATTCTGCAAACTCAGCCGCTGCTTGAGCAGCAGAGGTAGCATCCATAAATTTCATGTTCCAATTCTTCCTGCCAACAGAAAAATTACCATTACCATCTCCAGGAAATGATTGCCCATGTTCAAACCTTTCATCCTTGAAACCTAAGTTGCATGAACCACCATCATCAACAAAATATTGCCTTGAAAGTTCTACAATAGCTCTGGCAGCTGAGCATGCATGTTGTGCAATCTCAGCCGCTGCTTGAGCAGTAGAGGTAGCATTCTTAAATTTTATGCTCCAATTCTGCCTGCAAATAGAAAAATTACCATTCACATCTCTAGGAAATGATTGCCCATGTTCAAACCTTTCCTCCTTGAAACCTAAGTGGCATGAACCACCATCATCAACTCAATATTGCCTTGAAAGTTCTACAACAACTCTGGCAGCTAGGCTTGAATGTTATGAAAATTCAGCCGCTGCTTGAGCAGCAGAGGTGGCATCCTTAAATTTCATGTTCCAATTTCGCCTGCCTACAGAAAAATTACCATTACTATCTCTAGGAAATGATTGCCCATGTTCCAACCTTTCATCCTTGAAACCTAAGTGGCATGAACCACCATCATCAACACAATATTGCCTTTAAAGTTCTACAAGAGCTCTGGCAGCTAGGCTTGCATATTCTGCAAACTCAGCCGCTGCTTGAGCAGCAGAGGTAGTATCCAAAAATTTCATGTTCCAATTCTGCCTGCCAATAGAAGAATTACCATTACCATCTCCAGGAAATGATTGCCCATGTTCCAACCTTTCATCCTTGAAACCTAAGTGGCATGAACCACCATCATCAACAAAATACTGCCTTGAAAGTTCTACAACAGCTCTGGCATCTAGGCTTGCATGTTCTGCAAACTCAGCCATTGCTTGAGCAGCAGAGGTAGCATCCCTAAATTTCATATTCCAATTCTACCTGCCAACAGAAAAATTACCATTACCTTCTCAAGGAAATGATTGCCCTTGTTCCAACCTTTCATCATTGAAACCTAAGTGGCATGAACCACCACCATCAACACAATATTGCCTTTAAATATCTACAACAGCTCTGGCAGCTAAGCTTGCATATTCTGCAAACTCAGCCGCTGCATGAGTAGCAGAGGTAGCATCCATAAATTTCATGTTCAAATTCTGCCTGCCAACAGAAAAATTACCATTACCATCTCCAAGAAATGATTGCCCATGTTCCAACCTTTAATCCTTGAAAACTAAGTGGCATGAACCACCATCATCAACACAATATTGCCTTGAAAGTTCTACAACAGCTCTGGCAGCTAGGCTTGCATATTCTGCAAACTCAGCCACTGCTTGAGCAGCAGAGGTAGCATCCATAAATTTCATGTTCCAATTCTGCCTGCCAACAGAATAATTACCATTACCATCTCCAGGAAATGATTGCCCATGTTCCAACCTTTCATCCTTGAAACCTAAGTGGCATGAACCACCATCATCAACACAATATTGCCTTTAAAGTTCTACAACAGCTCTGGTAGCTAGGCTTGCATGTTCTGCAAACTCAGCCGCTGCTTGAGTAGTAGAGGTAGCATCCTTAAATTTCGTGTTCAAATTCTGCCCGCAAACAGAAAAATTACCATTCATATCTCCTGGAAATGATTGCCCATGTTCCAACCTTTCATCCTTGAAACCTAAGTGGCATGAACCACCATCATCAAAACAATATTGCCTTGAAAGTTCTACAACAGCTCTGGCATCTACGCTTGCATATTCTGCAAACTCAGCCGCTGCTTGAGCAGCAGAGGTAGCATCCATAAATTTCATGTTCCAATTCTGCCTGCCAACAGAAAAATTACCATTACCATTTCCAGGAAATGATTGCCCTTGTTCCAACCTTTCATCCTTGAAACCTAAGTGGCATGGACCACCATCATCAACAAAATATTGCCTTGAAAGTTCTATAACAGCTCTGGCAGCTAAGCTTGCATGTTCTGCAATCTCAGCCGCTGCTTGAGCAGTAGAGGTAGCATTCTTAAATTTTATGCTCCAATTCTGCCTGCCAACAGAAGAATTACCATTACCATCTCCAGGAAATGATTGCCCATGTTCCAACCTTTCATCCTTGAAACCTAAGTGGCATGAACCACCATCATCAACAAAATACTGCCTTGAAAGTTCTACAACAGCTCTGGCATCTAGGCTTGCATGTTCTGCAAACTCAGCCGTTGCTTGAGCAGCAGAGGTAGCATCCTTAAATTTCATGTTCCAATTTCGCCAGCCAACAGAAATATTACCATTACCATATCTAGGAAATGATTGCCCATGTTCCAACCTTTCATCCTTGAAACCTAAGTGGCATGAACCACCATCATCAACACAATATTGCTTTTAAAGTTCTACAACAGCTCTGGCAGCTAGGCTTGCATATTTTGCAAACTCAGCCGCTGCTTGAGCAGCAGAGGTAGCAACCATAAATTTCATGTTCCAATTCTGCCTGCCAACAGAAGAATTACCATTACCATCTCCAGGAAATGATTGCCCATGTTCCAACCTTTCATCCTTGAATCCTAAGTGGCATGAACCACCATCATCAACAAAATACTGCCTTGAAAGTTCTACAATAGCTCTGGCATCTAGGCTTGCATGTTCTGCAAACTCAGCCGTTGCTTGAGCAGCAGAGGTAGCATCCCTAAATTTCATGTTCCAATTCTACCTGCCAACAGAAAAATTACCATTACCTTCTCAAGGAAATGATTGCCCTTGTTCCAACCTTTCATCATTGAAACCTAAGTGGCATGAACCACCACCATCAACACAATATTGCCTTTAAAGTTCTACAACAGCTCTGGCAGCTACGCTTGCATATTCTGCAAACTCAGCCGCTGCTTGAGCAGCAGAGGTAGCATCCATAAATTTCATGTTCCAATTCTGCCTGCCAACAGAATAATTACCATTACCATCTCCAGGAAATGATTGCCCATGTTCCAACCTTTCATCCTTGAAACCTAAGTGGCATGAACCACCATCATCAACACAATATTGCCTTTAAAGTTCTACAACAGCTCTGGTAGCTAGGCTTGCATGTTCTGCAAACTCAGCCGATGCTTGAGTAGTAGAGGTAGCATCCTTAAATTTCGTGTTCAAATTCTGCCCGCAAACAGAAAAATTACCATTCATATCTCCTGGAAATGATTGCCCATGTTCCAACCTTTCATCCTTGAAACCTAAGTGGCATGAACCACCATCATCAAAACAATATTGCCTTGAAAGTTCTACAACAGCTCTGGCATCTACGCTTGCATATTCTGCAAACTCAGCCGCTGCTTGAGCAGCAGAGGTAGCATCCATAAATTTCATGTTCCAATTCTGCCTGCCAACAGAAAAATTACCATTACCATTTCCAGGAAATGATTGCCCTTGTTCCAACCTTTCATCCTTGAAACCTAAGTGGCATGAACCACCATCATCAACAAAATATTGCCTTGAAAGTTCTATAACAGCTCTGGCAGCTAAGCTTGCATGTTCTGCAATCTCAGCCGCTGCTTGAGCAGTAGAGGTAGCATTCTTAAATTTTATGCTCCAATTCTGCCTGCCAACAGAAGAATTACCATTACCATCTCCAGGAAATGATTGCCCATGTTCCAACCTTTCATCCTTGAAACCTAAGTGGCATGAACCACCATCATCAACAAAATACTGCCTTGAAAGTTCTACAATAGCTCTGGCATCTAGGCTTGCATGTTCTGCAAACTCAGCCGTTGCTTGAGCAGCAGAGGTAGCATCCCTAAATTTCATGTTCCAATTCTACCTGCCAACAGAAAAATTACCATTACCTTCTCAAGGAAATGATTGCCCTTGTTCCAACCTTTCATCATTGAAACCTAAGTGGCATGAACCACCACCATCAACACAATATTGCCTTTAAAGTTCTACAACAGCTCTGGCAGCTAGGCTTGCATATTCTGCAAACTCAGCCGCTGCTTGAGCAGCAGAGGTAGCATCCATAAATTTCATGTTCCAATTCTGCCTGCCAACAGAATAATTACCATTACCATCTCCAGGAAATGATTGTCCATGTTCCAACCTTTCATCCTTGAAAACTAAGTGGCATGAACCACCATCATCAACACAATATTGCCTTGAAAGTTCTACAACAGCTCTGGCAGCTAGGCTTGCATATTCTGCAAACTCAGCCGCTGCTTGAGCAGCAGAGGTAGCATCCATAAATTTCATGTTCCAATTCTGCCTGCCAACAGAATAATTACCATTACCATCTCCAGGAAATGATTGCCCATGTTCCATCCTTTCATCCTTGAAACCTAAGTGTCATGAACCACCATCATCAACACAATATTGCCTTTAAAGTTCTACAACAGCTCTGGTAGCTAGGCTTGCATGTTCTGCAAACTCAGTCGTTGCTTGAGCAGTAGAGGTAGCATCCTTAAATTTCGTGTTCAAATTCTGCCTGCCAACAGAAAAATTACCATTACCATCTCCAGGAAATGATTGCCCATGTTCCAACCTTTCATCCTTGAAACCTAAGTGGCATGAACCACCATCATCAACAAAATATTGCCTTGAAAGTTCTACAACAGCTCTGGCAGCTAAGCTTGCATGTTCTGCAATCTCAGCCGCTGCTTGAGCAGTAGAGGTAGCATTCTTAAATTTTATGCTCCAATTCTGCCTGCAAATAGAAAAATTACCATTCACATCTCTAGGAAATGATTGCCCATGTTCAAACCTTTTATCCTTGAAACCTAAGTGGCATGAACCACCATCATCAACACAATATTGCCTTTAAAGTTCTACAACAGCTCTGGTAGCTAGGCTTGCATGTTCTGCAAACTCAGCCCCTGCTTGAGTAGTAGAGGTAGCATCCTTAAATTTCGTGTTCAAATTCTGCCCGCAAACAGAAAAATTACCATTCATATCTCCAGGAAATTATTGCCCATGTTCCAACCTTTCATCCTTGAAACCTAAGTGGCATGAACCACCATCATCAAAACAATATTGCCTTGAAAGTTCTACAACAGCTCTGGCATCTAGGCTTGCATATTCTGCAAACTCAGCCGCTGCTTGAGCAGCAGAGGTAGCATCCATAAATTTCATGTTCCAATTCTGCCTGCCAACAGAAAAATTACCATTACCATCTCCAGGAAATGATTGCCCATGTTCCAACCTTTCATGCTTGAAACCTAAGTGGCATGAACCACCATCATCAACAAAATATTACCTTTAAAGTTCTACAATAGCTCTGGCAGCTAAGCTTGCATGTTCTGCAATCTCAGCCGCTGCTTGAGCAGTAGAGGTAGCATTCTTAAATTTTATGCTCCAATTCTGCCTGCAAATAGAAAAATTACCATTCACATCTCTAGGAAATGATTGTCCATGTTCAAACCTTTCATCCTTGAAACCTAAGTGGCATGAACCACCATCATCAACACAATATTGCCTTGAAAGTTCTACAACAGCTCTGGCATCTAGGCTTGCATATTCTGCAAACTCAGCCGCTGCTTGAGCAGCAGAGGTAGCATCCTTAAATTTCATGTTCCAATTCTGCCTGCCAACAGAAAAATTACCATTACCATCTCTAGGAAATGATTGCCCATGTTCCAACCTTTCATCCTTGAAACCTAAGTGGCATGAACCACCATCATCAACAAAATATTGCCTTGAAAGTTCTACAACAGCTCTGGCAGCTAAGCTTGCATGTTCTGCAATCTCAGCCGCTGCTTGAGCAGCAGAGGTAGCATTCTTAAATTTTATGCTCCAATTCTGCCTGCAAATAGAAAAATTACCATTCACATCTCTAGGAAATGATTGCCCATGTTCAAACCTTTCATCCTTGAAACCTAAGTGGCATGAACTACCATCATCAACTCAATATTGCCTTGAAAGTTCTACAACAACTCTGGCAGCTAGGCTTGAATGTTATGCAAATTCAGCTGCTGCTTGAGCAGCAGAGGTAGCATCCTTAAATTTCATGTTCCAATTTCGCCTGCCAACAGAAAAATTACCATTACCATCTCTAGGAAATGATTGCCCATGTTCCAACCTTTCATCCTTGAAACCTAAGTGGCATGAACCACCATCATCAACAAAATATTGCCTTGAAAGTTCTACAACAGCTCTGGCAGCTAAGCTTGCATGTTCTGCAATCTCAGCCGCTGCTTGAGCAGTAGAGGTAGCATTCTTAAATTTTATGCACCAATTCTGCCTGCAAATAGAAAAATTACCATTCACATCTCTAGGAAATGATTGCCCATGTTCAAACCTTTTATCCTTGAAACCTAAGTGGCATGAACTACCATCATCAACACAATATTGCCTTTAAAGTTCTACAACAGCTCTGGTAGCTAGGCTTGCATGTTCTGCAAACTCAGCCGCTGCTTGAGTAGTAGAGGTAGCATCCTTAAATTTCGTGTTCAAATTCTGCCCGCAAACAGAAAAATTACCATTCATATCTCCAGGAAATGATTGTCCATGTTCCAACCTTTCATCCTTGAAAACTAAGTGGCATGAACCACCATCATCAACACAATATTGCCTTGAAAGTTCTACAACAGCTCTGGCAGCTAGGCTTGCATATTCTGCAAACTCAGCCGCTGCTTGAGCAGCAGAGGTAGCATCCATAAATTTCATGTTCCAATTCTGCCTGCCAACAGAATAATTACCATTACCATCTCCAGGAAATGATTGCCCATGTTACAACCTTTCATCCTTGAAACCTAAGTGTCATGAACCACCATCATCAACACAATATTGCCTTTAAAGTTCTACAACAGCTCTGGTAGCTAGGCTTGCATGTTCTGCAAACTCAGTCGTTGCTTGAGCAGTAGAGGTAGCATCCTTAAATTTCGTGTTCAAATTCTGCCTGCCAACAGAAAAATTACCATTACCATCTCCAGGAAATGATTGCCCATGTTCCAACCTTTCATCCTTGAAACCTAAGTGGCATGAACCACCATCATCAACAAAATATTGCCTTGAAAGTTCTACAACAGCTCTGGCAGCTAAGCTTGCATGTTCTGCAATCTCAGCCGCTGCTTGAGCAATAGAGGTAGCATTCTTAAATTTTATGCTCCAATTCTGCCTGCAAATAGAAAAATTACCATTCACATCTCTAGGAAATGATTGCCCATGTTCAAACCTTTCATCCTTGAAACCTAAGTGGCATGAACTACCATCATCAACTCAATATTGCCTTGAAAGTTCTACAACAACTCTGGCAGCTAGGCTTGAATGTTATGCAAATTCAGCTGCTGCTTGAGCAGCAGAGGTAGCATCCTTAAATTTCATGTTCCAATTTCGCCTGCCAACAAAAAAATTACCATTACCATCTCTAGGAAATGATTGCCCATGTTCCAACCTTTCATCCTTGAAACCTAAGTGGCATGAACCACCATCATCAACAAAATATTGCCTTGAAAGTTCTACAACAGCTCTGGTAGCTAAGCTTGCATGTTCTGCAATCTCAGCCGCTGCTTGAGCAGTAGAGGTAGCATTCTTAAATTTTATGCACCAATTCTGCCTGCAAATAGAAAAATTACCATTCACATCTCTAGGAAATGATTGCCCATGTTCAAACCTTTTATCCTTGAAACCTAAGTGGCATGAACCACCATCATCAACACAATATTGCCTTTAAAGTTCTACAACAGCTCTGGTAGCTAGGCTTGCATGTTCTGCAAACTCAGCCGCTGCTTGAGTAGTAGAGGTAGCATCCTTAAATTTCGTGTTCAAATTCTGCCCGCAAACAGAAAAATTACCATTCATATCTCCGGGAAATGATTGCCCATGTTCCAACCTTTCATCCTTGAAACCTAAGTGGCATGAACCACCATCATCAAAACAATATTGCCTTGAAAGTTCTACAACAGCTCTGGTAGCTAGGCTTGCATGTTCTGCAAACTCAGCCCCTGCTTGAGTAGTAGAGGTAGCATCCTTAAATTTCGTGTTCAAATTCTGCCCGCAAACAGAAAAATTACCATTCATATCTCCAGGAAATTATTGCCCATGTTCCAACCTTTCATCCTTGAAACCTAAGTGGCATGAACCACCATCATCAAAACAATATTGCCTTGAAAGTTCTACAACAGCTCTGGCATCTAGGCTTGCATATTCTGCAAACTCAGCCGCTGCTTGAGCAGCAGAGGTAGCATCCATAAATTTCATGTTCCAATTCTGCCTGCCAACAGAAAAATTACCATTACCATCTCCAGGAAATGATTGCCCATGTTCCAACCTTTCATCCTTGAAACCTAAGTGGCATGAACCACCATCATCAACAAAATATTGCCTTGAAAGTTCTACAACAGCTCTGGCAGCTAAGCTTGCATGTTCTGCAATCTCAGCCGCTGCTTGAGCAATAGAGGTAGCATTCTTAAATTTTATGCTCCAATTCTGCCTGCAAATAGAAAAATTACCATTCACATCTCTAGGAAATGATTGCCCATGTTCAAACCTTTCATCCTTGAAACCTAAGTGGCATGAACTACCATCATCAACTCAATATTGCCTTGAAAGTTCTACAACAACTCTGGCAGCTAGGCTTGAATGTTATGCAAATTCAGCTGCTGCTTGAGCAGCAGAGGTAGCATCCTTAAATTTCATGTTCCAATTTCGCCTGCCAACAGAAAAATTACCATTACCATCTCTAGGAAATGATTGCCCATGTTCCAACCTTTCATCCTTGAAACCTAAGTGGCATGAACCACCATCATCAACACAATATTGCCTTTAAAGTTCTACAACAACTCTGGCAGCTAGGCTTGCATATTTTGCAAACTCAGCCGCTGCTTGAGCAGCAGAGGTAGCATCCATAAATTTCATGTTCCAATTCTGCCTGCCAACAGAAGAATTACCATTACCATCTCCAGGAAATTATTGCCCATGTTCCAACCTTTCATCCTTGAAACCTAAGTGGCATGAACCACCATCATCAAAACAATATTGCCTTGAAAGTTCTACAACAAGCTCTGGCATCTAGGCTTGCATATTCTGCAAACTCAGCCGCTGCTTGAGCAGCAGAGGTAGCATCCATAAATTTCATGTTCCAATTCTGCCTGCCAACAGAAAAATTACCATTACCATCTCCAGGAAATGATTGCCCATGTTCCAACCTTTCATCCTTGAAACCTAAGTGGCATGAACCACCATCATCAACAAAATATTGCCTTGAAAGTTCTACAAGCCGCTGCTTGAGCAATATAGGTAGCATTCTTAAATTTTATGCTCCAATTCTGCCTGCAAATAGAAAAATTACCATTCACATCTCTAGGAAATGATTGCCCATGTTCAAACCTTTCATCCTTGAAACCTAAGTGGCATGAACTACCATCATCAACTCAATATTGCCTTGAAAGTTCTACAACAGCTCTGGCAGCTAGGCTTGAATGTTATGCAAATTCAGCTGCTGCTTGAGCAGCAGAGGTAGCATCCTTAAATTTCATGTTCCAATTTCGCCTGCCAAGAGAAAAATTACCATTACCATCTCTAGGAAATGATTGCCCATGTTCCAACCTTTCATCCTTGAAACCTAAGTGGCATGAACCACCATCATCAACAAAATATTGCCTTGAAAGTTCTACAACAGCTCTGGCAGCTAAGCTTGCATGTTCTGCAAACTCAGCCGCTGCTTGAGCAGTAGAGGTAGCATTCTTAAATTTTATGCACCAATTCTGCCTGCAAATAGAAAAATTACCATTCACATCTCTAGGAAATGATTGCCCATGTTCAAACCTTTTATCCTTGAAACCTAAGTGGCATGAACCACCATCATCAACACAATATTGCCTTTAAAGTTCTACAACAGCTCTGGTAGCTAGGCTTGCATGTTCTGCAAACTCAGCCGCTGCTTGAGTAGTTGAGGTTGCATCCTTAAATTTCGTGTTCAAATTCTGCCCGCAAACAGAAAAATTACCATTCATATCTCCAGGAAATGATTGCCCATGTTCCAACCTTTCATCCTTGAAACCTAAGTGGCATGAACCACCATCATCAAAACAATATTGCCTTGAAAGTTCTACAACAGCTCTGGTAGCTAGGCTTGCATGTTCTGCAAACTCAGCCCCTGCTTGAGTAGTAGAGGTAGCATCCTTAAATTTCGTGTTCAAATTCTGCCCGCAAACAGAAAAATTACCATTCATATCTCCAGGAAATTATTGCCCATGTTCCAACCTTTCATCCTTGAAACCTAAGTGGCATGAACCACCATCATCAAAACAATATTGCCTTGAAAGTTCTACAACAGCTCTGGCATCTAGGCTTGCATATTCTGCAAACTCAGCCGCTGCTTGAGCAGCAGAGGTAGCATCCATAAATTTCATGTTCCAATTCTGCCTGCCAACAGAAAAATTACCATTACCATCTCCAGGAAATGATTGCCCATGTTCCAACCTTTCATCCTTGAAACCTAAGTGGCATGAACCACCATCATCAACAAAATATTGCCTTGAAAGTTCTACAACAGCTCTGGCAGCTAAGCTTGCATGTTCTGCAATCTCAGCCGCTGCTTGAGTAATAGAGGTAGCATTCTTAAATTTTATGCTCCAATTCTGCCTGCAAATAGAAAAATTACCATTCACATCTCTAGGAAATGATTGCCCATGTTCAAACCTTTCATCCTTGAAACCTAAGTGGCATGAACTACCATCATCAACTCAATATTGCCTTGAAAGTTCTACAACAACTCTGGCAGCTAGGCTTGAATGTTATGCAAATTCAGCTGCTGCTTGAGCAGCAGAGGTAGCATCCTTAAATTTCATGTTCCAATTTCGCCTGCCAACAGAAAAATTACCATTACCATCTCTAGGAAATGATTGCCCATGTTCCAACCTTTCATCCTTGAAACCTAAGTGGCATGAACCACCATCATCAACACAATATTGCCTTTAAAGTTCTACAACAACTCTGGCAGCTAGGCTTGCATATTTTGCAAACTCAGCCGCTGCTTGAGCAGCAGAGGTAGCATCCATAAATTTCATGTTCCAATTCTGCCTGCCAACAGAAGAATTACCATTACCATCTCCAGGAAATTATTGCCCATGTTCCAACCTTTCATCCTTGAAACCTAAGTGGCATGAACCACCATCATCAAAACAATATTGCCTTGAAAGTTCTACAACAGCTCTGGCATCTAGGCTTGCATATTCTGCAAACTCAGCCGCTGCTTGAGCAGCAGAGGTAGCATCCATAAATTTCATGTTCCAATTCTGCCTGCCAACAGAAAAATTACCATTACCATCTCCAGGAAATGATTGCCCATGTTCCAACCTTTCATCCTTGAAACCTAAGTGGCATGAACCACCATCATCAACAAAATATTGCCTTGAAAGTTCTACAACAGCTCTGGCAGCTAAGCTTGCATGTTCTGCAATCTCAGCCGCTGCTTGAGCAATAGAGGTAGCATTCTTAAATTTTATGCTCCAATTCTGCCTGCAAATAGAAAAATTACCATTCACATCTCTAGGAAATGATTGCCCATGTTCAAACCTTTCATCCTTGAAACCTAAGTGGCATGAACTACCATCATCAACTCAATATTGCCTTGAAAGTTCTACAACAACTCTGGCAGCTAGGCTTGAATGTTATGCAAATTCAGCTGCTGCTTGAGCAGCAGAGGTAGCATCCTTAAATTTCATGTTCCAATTTCGCCTGCCAACAGAAAAATTACCATTACCATCTCTAGGAAATGATTGCCCATGTTCCAACCTTTCATCCTTGAAACCTAAGTGGTATGAACCACCATCATCAACACAATATTGCCTTTAAAGTTCTACAACAACTCTGGCAGCTAGGCTTGCATATTTTGCAAACTCAGCCGCTGCTTGAGCAGCAGAGGTAGCATCCATAAATTTCATGTTCCAATTCTGCCTGCCAACAGAAGAATTACCATTACCATCTCCAGGAAATTATTGCCCATGTTCCAACCTTTCATCCTTGAAACCTAAGTGGCATGAACCACCATCATCAAAACAATATTGCCTTGAAAGTTCTACAACAGCTCTGGCATCTAGGCTTGCATATTCTGCAAACTCAGCCGCTGCTTGAGCAGCAGAGGTAGCATCCATAAATTTCATGTTCCAATTCTGCCTGCCAACAGAAAAATTACCATTACCATCTCCAGGAAATGATTGCCCATGTTCCAACCTTTCATCCTTGAAACCTAAGTGGCATGAACCACCATCATCAACAAAATATTGCCTTGAAAGTTCTACAATAGCTCTGGCAGCTAAGCTTGCATGTTCTGCAATCTCAGCCGCTGCTTGAGCAATAGAGGTAGCATTCTTAAATTTTATGCTCCAATTCTGCCTGCAAATAGAAAAATTACCATTCACATCTCTAGGAAATGATTGCCCATGTTCAAACCTTTCATCCTTGAAACCTAAGTGGCATGAACTACCATCATCAACTCAATATTGCCTTGAAAGTTCTACAACAACTCTGGCAGCTAGGCTTGAATGTTATGCAAATTCAACTGCTGCTTGAGCAGCAGAGGTAGCATCCTTAAATTTCATGTTCCAATTTCGCCTGCCAACAGAAAAATTACCATTACCATCTCTAGGAAATGATTGCCCATGTTCCAACCTTTCATCCTTGAAACCTAAGTGGCATGAACCACCATCATCAACAAAATATTGCCTTGAAAGTTCTACAACAGCTCTGGCAGCTAAGCTTGCATGTTCTGCAATCTCAGCCGCTGCTTGAGCAGTAGAGGTAGCATTCTTAAATTTTATGCACCAATTCTGCCTGCAAATAGAAAAATTACCATTCACATCTCTAGGAAATGATTGCCCATGTTCAAACCTTTTATCCTTGAAACCTAAGTGGCATGAACCACCATCATCAACACAATATTGCCTTTAAAGTTCTACAACAGCTCTGGTAGCTAGGCTTGCATGTTCTGCAAACTCAGCCGCTGCTTGAGTAGTAGAGGTAGCATCCTTAAATTTTGTGTTCAAATTCTGCCCGCAAACAGAAAAATTACCATTCATATCTCCAGGAAATGATTGCCCATGTTCCAACCTTTCATCCTTGAAACCTAAGTGGCATGAACCACCATCATCAAAACAATATTGCCTTGAAAGTTCTACAACAGCTCTGGCATCTAGGCTTGCATATTCTGCAAACTCAGCCGCTGCTTGAGTAGCAGAGGTAGCATCCATAAATTTCATGTTCCAATTCTGCCTGCCAACAGAAAAATTACCATTACCATCTCCAGGAAATGATTGCCCATGTTCCAACCTTTCATCCTTGAAACCTAAGTGGCATGAACCACCATCATCAACAAAATATTGCCTTGAAAGTTCTACAACAGCTCTGGCAGCTAAGCTTGCATGTTCTGCAATCTCAGCCGCTGCTTGAGCAATAGAGGTAGAATTCTTAAATTTTATGCACCAATTCTGCCTGCAAATAGAAAAATTACCATTCACATCTCTAGGAAATGATTGCCCATGTTCAAACCTTTCATCCTTGAAACCTAAGTGGCATGAACTACCATCATCAACTCAATATTGCCTTGAAAGTTCTACAACAACTCTGGCAGCTAGGCTTGAATGTTATGCAAATTCAGCTGCTGCTTGAGCAGCAGAGGTAGCATCCTTAAATTTCATGTTCCAATTTCGCCTGCCAACAGAAAAATTACCATTACCATCTCTAGGAAATGATTGCCCATGTTCCAACCTTTCATCCTTGAAACCTAAGTGGCATGAACCACCATCATCAACACAATATTGCCTTTAAAGTTCTACAACAACTCTGGCAGCTAGGCTTGCATATTTTGCAAACTCAGCCGCTGCTTGAGCAGCAGAGGTAGCATCCATAAATTTCATGTTCCAATTCTGCCTGCCAACAGAAGAATTACCATTACCATCTCCAGGAAATTATTGCCCATGTTCCAACCTTTCATCCTTGAAACCTAAGTGGCATGAACCACCATCATCAAAACAATATTGCCTTGAAAGTTCTACAACAGCTCTGGCATCTAGGCTTGCATATTCTGCAAACTCAGCCGCTGCTTGAGCAGCAGAGGTAGCATCCATAAATTTCATGTTCCAATTCTGCCTGCCAACAGAAAAATTACCATTACCATCTCCAGGAAATGATTGCCCATGTTCCAACCTTTCATCCTTGAAACCTAAGTGGCATGAACCACCATCATCAACAAAATATTGCCTTGAAAGTTATACAACAGCTCTGGCAGCTAAGCTTGCATGTTCTGTAATCTCAGCCGCTGCTTGAGCAATAGAGGTAGCATTCTTAAATTTTATGCTCCAATTCTGCCTGCAAATAGAAAAATTACCATTCACATCTCTAGGAAATGATTGCCCATGTTCAAACCTTTCATCCTTGAAACCTAAGTGGCATGAACTACCATCATCAACTCAATATTGCCTTGAAAGTTCTACAACAACTCTGGCAGCTAGGCTTGAATGTTATGCAAATTCAGCTGCTGCTTGAGCAGCAGAGGTAGCATCCTTAAATTTCATGTTCCAATTTCGCCTGCCAACAGAAAAATTACCATTACCATCTCTAGGAAATGATTGCCCATGTTCCAACCTTTCATCCTTGAAACCTAAGTGGCATGAACCACCATCATCAACAAAATATTGCCTTGAAAGTTCTACAACAGCTCTGGCAGCTAAGCTTGCATGTTCTGCAATCTCAGCCGCTGCTTGAGCAGTAGAGGTAGCATTCTTAAATTTTATGCACCAATTCTGCCTGCAAATAGAAAAATTACCATTCACATCTCTAGGAAATGATTGCCCATGTTCAAACCTTTTATCCTTGAAACCTAAGTGGCATGAACCACCATCATCAACACAATATTGCCTTTAAAGTTCTACAACAGCTCTGGTAGCTAGGCTTGCATGTTCTGCAAACTCAGCCGCTGCTTGAGTAGTAGAGGTAGCATCCTTAAATTTCGTGTTCAAATTCTGCCCGCAAACAGAAAAATTACCATTCATATCTCCAGGAAATGATTGCCCATGTTCCAACCTTTCATCCTTGAAACCTAAGTGGCATGAACCACCATCATCAAAACAATATTGCCTTGAAAGTTCTACAACAGCTCTGGCATCTAGGCTTGCATATTCTGCAAACTCAGCCGCTGCTTGAGTAGCAGAGGTAGCATCCATAAATTTCATGTTCCAATTCTGCCTGCCAACAGAAAAATTACCATTACCATCTCCAGGAAATGATTGCCCATGTTCCAACCTTTCATCCTTGAAACCTAAGTGGCATGAACCACCATCATCAACAAAATATTGCCTTGAAAGTTCTACAACAGCTCTGGCAGCTAAGCTTGCATGTTCTGCAATCTCAGCCGCTGCTTGAGCAGTAGAGGTAGCATTCTTAAATTTTATGCTCCAATTCTACCTGCAAATAGAAAAATTACCATTCACATCTCTAGGAAATGATTGCCCATGTTCAAACCTTTCATCCTTGAAACCTAAGTGGCATGAACCACCATCATCAACTCAATATTGCCTTGAATGTTCTACAACAACTCTGGCAGCTAGGCTTGAATGTTATGCAAATTCAGCCGCTGCTTGAGCAGCAGAGGTGGCATCCTTAAATTTCATGTTCCAATTTCGCCAGCCAACAGAAATATTACCATTACAATCTCTAGGAAATGATTGCCCATGTTCCAACCTTTCATCCTTGAAACCTAAGTGGCATGAACCACCACCATCAACACAATATTGCCTTTAAAGTTCTACAACAACTCTGGCAGCTAGGCTTGCATATTTTGCAAACTCAGCCGCTGCTTGAGCAGCAGAGGTAGCATCCATAAATTTCATGTTCCAATTCTGCCTGCCAACAGAAGAATTACCATTACCATCTCCAGGAAATGATTGCCCATGTTCCAACCTTTCATCCTTGAAACCTAAGTGGCATGAACCACCATCATCAACAAAATACTGCCTTGAAAGTTCTACAACAGCTCTGGCATCTAGGCTTTCATGTTCTGCAAACTCAGCCGTTGCTTGAGCAGCAGAGGTAGCATCCCTAAATTTCATGTTCCAATTCTACCTGCCAACAGAAAAATTACCATTACCTTCTCAAGGAAATGATTTCCCTTGTTCCAACCTTTCATCATTGAAACCTAAGTGGCATGAACCACCACCATCAACACAATATTGCCTTTAAAGTTCTACAACAGCTCTGGCAGCTACGCTTGCATATTCTGCAAACTCAGCCGCTGCTTGAGTAGCAGAGGTAGCATCCATAAATTTCATGTTCCAATTCTGCCTGCCAACAGAAAAATTACCATTACCATCTCCAGGAAATGATTGTCCATGTTCCAACCTTTCATCCTTGAAAACTAAGTGGCATGAACCACCATCATCAACACAATATTGCCTTGAAAGTTCTACAACAGCTCTGGCAGCTAGGCTTGCATATTCTGCAAACTCAGCCGCTACTTGAGCAGCAGAGGTAGCATCCATAAATTTCATGTTCCAATTCTGCGTGCCAACAGAATAATTACCATTACCATCTCCAGGAACTGATTGCCCATGTTAAAACCTTTCATCCTTGAAACCTAAGTGTCATGAACCACCATCATCAACACAATATTGCCTTTAAAGTTCTACAACAGCTCTGGTAGCTAGGCTTGCATGTTCTGCAAACTCAGTCGTTGCTTGAGCAGTAGAGGTAGCATCCTTAAATTTCGTGTTCAAATTCTGCCTGCCAACAGATAAATTACCATTACCATCTCCAGGAAATGATTGCCCATGTTCCAACCTTTCATCCTTGAAACCTAAGTGGCATGAACCACCATCATCAACAAAATATTGCCTGGAAAGTTCTACAACAGCTCTGGCAGCTAAGCTTGCATGTTCTGCAATCTCAGCCGCTGCTTGAGCAATAGAGTTAGCATTCTTAAATTTTATGCTCCAATTCTGCCTGCAAATAGAAAAATTACTATTCACATCTCTAGGAAATGATTGCCCATGTTCAAACCTTTCATCCTTGAAACCTAAGTGGAATGAACTACCATCATCAACTTAATATTGCCTTGAAAGTTCTACAACAACTCTGGCAGCTAGGCTTGAATGTCATGCAAATTCAGCTGCTGCTTGAGCAGCAGAGGTAGCATCCATAAATTTCATGTTCCAATTTCGCCTGCCAACAGAAAAATTACCATTACCATCTCTAGGAAATGATTGCCCATGTTCCAACCTTTCATCCTTGAAACCTAAGTGGCATGAACCACCATCATCAACACAATATTGCCTTTAAAGTTCTACAACAGCTCTGGCAGCTAGGCTTGCATATTCTGCAAACTCAGCCGCTGCTTGAGCAGCAGAGGTAGCATCCATAAATTTCATGTACCAATTCTGCCTGCCAACAGAAGAATTACCATTACCATCTCCAGGAAATGATTGCCCATGTTCCAACCTTTCATCCTTGAAACCTAAGTGGCATGAACCACCGTCATCAACAAAATACTGCCTTGAAAGTTCTACAAAAGCTCTGGCATCTAGGCTTGCATGTTCTGCAAACTCAGCCGTTGCTTGAGCAGCAGAGGTAGCATCCCTAAATTTCATGTTCCAATTCTACCTGCCAACAGAAAAATTACCATTACCTTCTCAAGGAAATGATTGCCCTTGTTCCAACCTTTCATCATTGAAACCTAAGTGGCATGAACCACCACCATCAACACAATATTGCCTTTAAAGTTCTACAACAGCTCTGGCAGCTACGCTTGCATATTCTACAAACTCAGCCGCTGCTTGAGTAGCAGAGGTAGCATCCATAAATTTCATGTTCTAATTCTGCCTGCCAACAGAAAAATTACCATTACCATCTCCAGGAAATGATTGTCCATGTTCCAACCTTTCATCCTTGAAAACTAAGTGGCATGAACTACCATCATCAAAAAAACATTGCCTTGAAAGTTCTACAACAGCTCTGGCATCTAGGATTGCATATTCTGCAAACTCAGCCGCTGCTTGAGTAGCAGAGGTAGCATCCATAAATTTCATGTTCCAATTCTGCCTGCCAACAGAAAAATTACCATTACCATCTCCAGGAAATGATTGTCCATGTTCCAACCTTTCATCCTTGAAAACTAAGTGGCATGAACCACCATCATCAACACAATATTGCCTTGAAAGTTCTACAACAGCTCTGGCAGCTAGGCTTGCATATTCTGCAAACTCAGCCGCTACTTGAGCAGCAGAGGTAGCATCCATAAATTTCATGTTCCAATTCTGCCTGCCAACAGAATAATTACCATTACCATCTCCAGGAAATGATTGCCCATGTTAAAACCTTTCATCCTTGAAACCTAAGTGTCATGAACCACCATCATCAACACAATATTGCCTTTAAAGTTCTACAACAGCTCTGGTAGCTAGGCTTGCATGTTCTGCAAACTCAGTCGTTGCTTGAGCAGTAGAGGTAGCATCCTTAAATTTCGTGTTCAAATTCTGCCTGCCAACAGATAAATTACCATTACCATCTCCAGGAAATGATTGCCCATGTTCCAACCTTTCATCCTTGAAACCTAAGTGGCATGAACCACCATCATCAACAAAATATTGCCTTGAAAGTTCTACAACAGCTCTGGCAGCTAAGCTTGCATGTTATGCAATCTCAGCCGCTGCTTGAGCAATAGAGGTAGCATTCTTAAATTTTATGCTCCAATTCTGCCTGCAAATAGAAAAATTACTATTCACATCTCTAGGAAATGATTGCCCATGTTCAAACCTTTCATCCTTGAAACCTAAGTGGCATGAACTACCATCATCAACTTAATATTGCCTTGAAAGTTCTACAATAACTCTGGCAGCTAGGCTTGAATGTCATGCAAATTCAGCTGCTGCTTGAGCAGCAGAGGTAGCATCCTTAAATTTCATGTTCCAATTTCGCCTGCCAACAGAAAAATTACCATTACCATCTCTAGGAAATGATTGCCCATGTTCCAACCTTTCATCCTTGAAACCTAAGTGGCATGAACCACCATCATCAACACAATATTGCCTTTAAAGTTCTACAACAGCTCTGGCAGCTAGGCTTGCATATTCTGCAAACTCAGCCGCTGCTTGAGCAGCAGAGGTAGCATCCATAAATTTCATGTACCAATTCTGCCTGCCAACAGAAGAATTACCATTACCATCTCCAGGAAATGATTGCCCATGTTCCAACCTTTCATCCTTGAAACCTAAGTGGCATGAACCACCGTCATCAACAAAATACTGCCTTGAAAGTTCTACAAAAGCTCTGGCATCTAGGCTTGCATGTTCTGCAAACTCAGCCGTTGCTTGAGCAGCAGAGGTAGCATCCCTAAATTTCATGTTCCAATTCTACCTGCCAACAGAAAAATTACCATTACCTTCTCAAGGAAATGATTGCCATTGTTCCAACCTTTCATCATTGAAACCTAAGTGGCATGAACCACCACCATCAACACAATATTGCCTTTAAAGTTCTACAACAGCTCTGGCAGCTACGCTTGCATATTCTACAAACTCAGCCGCTGCTTGTGTAGCAGAGGTAGCATCCATAAATTTCATGTTCTAATTCTGCCTGCCAACAGAAAAATTACCATTACCATCTCCAGGAAATGATTGTCCATGTTCCAACCTTTCATCCTTGAAAACTAAGTGGCATGAACTACCATCATCAAAAAAACATTGCCTTGAAAGTTCTACAATAGCTCTGGCATCTAGGATTGCATATTCTGCAAACTCAGCCGCTGCTTGAGCAGCAGAGGTAGCATCCATAAATTTCATGTTCCAATTCTGCCTGCCAACAGAAAAATTACCATTACCATCTCCAGGAAATGATTGCCCATGTTCCAACCTTTCATCCTTGAAACCTAAGTGGCATGAACCACCATCATCAACAAAATATTTCCTTGAAAGTTCTACAACAGCTCTGGCAGCTAAGCTTGCATGTTTTGCAATCTCAGCCGTTGCCTGAGCAGTAGAGGTAGCATTCTTAAATTTTATGCTCCAATTCTGCCTGCAAATAGAAAAATTACCATTCATATCTGTAGGAAATGGTTGCCCATGTTCAAACCTTTCATCCTTGAAACCTAAGTGGCATGAACCTCCATCATCAACTCAATATTGCCTTGAAAGTTCTACAACAACTCTGGCAGCTAGGCTTGAATGTTATGCAAATTCAGCCGCTGCGTTAGCAGCAGAGTTAGCATCCTTAAATTTCATGTTCCAATTTCGCCTGCCAACAGAAAAATTACCATTACCATCTCTAGGAAATGATTGCCCATGTTCCAATCTTTCATCCTCGAAACCTAAGTGGCATGAACCACCATCATCAACACAATATGGCCTTTAAAGTTCTACAACAGCTCTGACAGCTAGGCTTGCATATTCTGCAAACTCAGCCGCTGCTTGTGCAGCAGAGGTAGCATCCATAAATTTCATGTTCCAATTCTGCCTGCCAACAGAAGAATTACCATTACCATCTCCAGGAAATGATTGCCCATGTTCCAACCTTTCATCCTTGAAACCTAAGTGGCTTGAACCACCATCATCAACAAAATACTGCCTTGAAAGTTCTACAACAGCTCTGGCATCTAGGCTTGCATATTCTGCAAACTCAGCCGCTGCTTGAGCAGCAGAGGTAGCATCCCTAAATTTCATGTTCCAATTCTACCTGCCAACAGAAAAATTACCATTACCTTCTCAAGGAAATGATAGCCCTTGTTCCAACCTTTCATCATTGAAACCTAAGTGGCATGAACCACCACCATCAACACAATATTGCCTTTAAATTTCTACAACAGCTCTGGAAGCTACGCTTGCATATTCTGTAAACTCAGCCACTGCTTGAGTAGCAGAGGTAGCATCCATAAATTTCATGTTCCAATTCTGCCTGCCAACAGAAAAATTACCATTACCATCTCCAGGAAATGATTGTCCATGTTCCAACCTTTCATCCTTGAAAACTAAGTGGCATGAACCACCATCATCAACACAATATTGCCTTGAAAGTTCTACAACAGCTCTGGCAGCTAGGCTTGCATATTCTGCAAACTCAGCCGCTGCTTGAGCAGCAGAGGTAGCATCCATAAATTTCATGTTCCAATTCTGCCTGCCAACAGAATAATTACCATTACCATCTCCAGGAAATGATTGCCCATGTTCAAACCTTTCATCCTTGAAACCTAAGTGGCATGAACCATCATCATCAACGAAATATTGCCTTGAAAGTTCTACAACAGCTCTGGCAGCTAGGCTTGCATGTTCTCCAAACGCAGCCGCTGCTTGAGCAGCAGAGGTAGCATCCTTAAATTTCATGTTCCAATATTGCCTGCCAACAGAAAAATTACCATTACCATCTCAAGGAAATGATTGCCCATGTTCCAACCTTTCATCCTTGAAACCTAAGTGGCATGAACCAGCATCATCAACAAAATATTGCCTTGAAAGTTCTACAACAGCTCTGGCAGCTAAGCTTGCATGTTCTGCAATCTCAGCCGCTGCTTGAGCAGCAGAGGTAGCATTCTTAAATTTTATGCTCCAATTCTGCCTGCAAATAGAAAAATTACCATTTACATCTCTAGGAAATGATTGCCCATGTTCAAATCTTTTATCCTTGAAACCTAAGTGGCATGAACCAGCATCATCAACTCAATATTGCCTTGAAAGTTCTACAACAACTCTGGCAGCTAGGCTTGAATGTTATGCAAATTTAGCCGCTGCTTGAGCAGCAGAGGTAGCATCCTTAAATTTCATGTTCCAATTTCGCCTGCCAACAGAAAAATTACCATTACCATCTCTAGGAAATGATTGCCCATGTTCCAACCTTTCATCCTTGAAACCTAAGTGGCATGAACCACCATCATCAACACAATATTGCCTTTAAAGTTCTACAACAGCTCTGGCAGCTAGGCTTGCATATTCTGCAAACTCAGCCGCTGCTTGAGCAGCAGAGGTAGCATCCATAAATTTCATGTTCGAATTCTGCCTGCCAACAGAAAACTTACCATTACCATCTCCAGGAAATGATTGCCCATGTTCCAACCTTTCATCCTTGAAACCTAAGTGGCATGAACCACCATCATCAACACAATATTGCCTTTAAAGTTCTACAACGGCTCTAGCAGCTAGGCTTGCATATTCTACAAACTCAGCCGCTGCTTGAGCAGCAGAGGTAGCATCCCTAAATTTCATGTTCTAATTCTACCTGCCAACAGAAAAATTAACATTACCTTCTCAAGGAAATGATTGCCCTTGTTCCAACCTTTCATCCTTGAAACCTAAGTGGCATGAACCACCATCATCAAAAAAATATTGCCTTGAAAGTTCTACAACAGCTCTGGCAGCTAAGCTTGCATGTTCTGCAAACTCAGCCGCTGCTTGAGCAGCAGAGGTAGCATCCATAATTTCATGTTCCAATTCTGCCTGCCAACAGAAAAATTACCATTACCATATCCAGGAAATGATTGTCCATGTTCCAACCTTTCATCCTTGAAAACTAAGTGGCATGAACCACCATCATCAACACAATATTGCCTTGAAAGTTCTACAATAGCTCTGGCAGCTAGGCTTGCATATTCTGCAAACTCAGCCGCTGCTTGAGCAGCAGAGGTAGCATCCATAAATTACATGTTCCAATTCTGCCTGACAATAGAATAATTACCATTACCATCTCCAGGAAATGATTGCCCATGTTCCAACCTTTCATCCTTGAAACCTAAGTGTCATGAACCACCATCATCAACACAATATTGCCTTTAAAGTTCTACAACAGCTCTGGTAGCTAGGCTTGCATGTTCTGCAAACTCAGCCTCTGCTTGAGCAGCAGAGGTAGCATCCCTAAATTTCATGTTCCAATTCTACCTGCCAACAGAAAAATTAACATTACCTTCTCAAGGAAATGATTGCCCTTGTTCCAACCTTTCATCCTTGAAACCTAAGTGGCATGAACCACCATCATCAAAAAAATATTGCCTTGAAAGTTCTACAACAGCTCTGGCAGCTAAGCTTGCATGTTCTGCAAACTCAGCCGCTGCTTGAGCAGCAGGGGTAGCATCCATAAATTTCATGTTCCAATTCTGCCTGCCAACAGAAAAATTACCATTACCATCTCCAAGAAATGATTTCCAATGTTCCAACCTTTCATCCTTGAAACCTAAGTGGCATGAACCACCATCATCAACACAATATTGCCTTTAAAGTTCTACAACAGCTCTGGCAGCTAGGCTTGCATATTCTGCAAACTCAGCCGCTGCTTGAGCAGCAGAGGTAGCATCCATAAATTTCATGTTCCAATTCTGCCGGCCAACAGAAAAATTACCATTACCATCTCCAGGAAATGATTGCCCATGTTCCAACCTTTCATCCTTGAAACCTAAGTGGCATGAACCACCATCATCAACAAAATACTGCCTTGAAAGTTCTACAACAGCTCTGGCATTTAGGCTTGCATGTTCTGCAAACTCAGCCGCTGCTTGAGCAGCAGAGGTAGCATCCCTAAATTTCATGTTCCAATTCTACCTGCCAACAGAAAAATTACCATTACCTTCTCAAGGAAATGATTGCCCTTGTTCCAACCTTTCATCATTGAAACCTAAGTGGCATGAACCACCACCATCAACACAATATTGCCTTTAAAGTTCTACAACGGCTCTGGCAGCTAGGCTTGCATATTCTGCAAACTCAGCCGCTGCTTGAGCAGCAGAGGTAGCATCCATAAATTTCATGTTCGAATTCTGCCTGCCAACAGAAAACTTACCATTACCATCTCCAGGAAATGATTGCCCATGTTCCAACCTTTCATCCTTGAAACCTAAGTGGCATGAACCACCATCATCAACACAATATTGCCTTTAAAGTTCTACAACGGCTCTGGCAGCTAGGCTTGCATATTCTGCAAACTCAGCCGCTGCTTGAGCAGCAGAGGTAGCATCCATAAATTTCATGTTCCAATTCTGCCTGCCAACAGAAAAATTACCATTACCATCTCCAGGAAATGATTGCCCATGTTCCAACCTTTCATACTTGAAACCTAAGTGGCATAAACCACCACCATCAACACAATATTGCCTAGAAAGTTCTATAAAAACTCTGGCAGATAGGCTTGGATGTTCTACAAACTCAACCGCTGCTTGAGCAGCAGAGGTAGCATCCTTAAATTTCATGTTCCAATTCTGCCTACCAATAGAAAATTTACCATCTTCAGGAAATGATTGCCCATGTTCCAACCTTTCATCCTTGAAACCTAAGTGGCATGAACCATCATCATCAACGAAATATTGCCTTGAAAGTTCTACAACAGCTCTGGCAGCTAGGCTTGCATGTTCTCCAAACGCAGCCGCTGCTTGAGCAGCAGAGGTAGCATCCTTAAATTTCATGTTCCAATATTGCCTGCCAACAGAAAAATTACCATTACCATCTCAAGGAAATGATTGCCCATGTTCCAACCTTTCATCCTTGAAACCTAAGTGGCATGAACCAGCATCATCAACAAAATATTGCCTTGAAAGTTCTACAACAGCTCTGGCAGCTAAGCTTGCATGTTCTGCAATCTCAGCCGCTGCTTGAGCAGCAGAGGTAGCATTCTTAAATTTTATGCTCCAATTCTGCCTGCAAATAGAAAAATTACCATTTACATCTCTAGGAAATGATTGCCCATGTTCAAATCTTTTATCCTTGAAACCTAAGTGGCATGAACCAGCATCATCAACTCAATATTGCCTTGAAAATTCTACAACAACTCTGGCAGCTAGGCTTGAATGTTATGCAAATTTAGCCGCTGCTTGAGCAGCAGAGGTAGCATCCTTAAATTTCATGTTCCAATTTCGCCTGCCAACAGAAAAATTACCATTACCATCTCTAGGAAATGATTGCCCATGTTCCAACCTTTCATCCTTGAAACCTAAGTGGCATGAACCACCATCATCAACACAATATTGCCTTTAAAGTTCTACAACAGCTCTGGCAGCTAGGCTTGCATATTCTGCAAACTCAGCCGCTGCTTGAGCAGCAGAGGTAGCATCCATAAATTTCATGTTCGAATTCTGCCTGCCAACAGAAAACTTACCATTACCATCTCCAGGAAATGATTGCCCATGTTCCAACCTTTCATCCTTGAAACCTAAGTGGCATGAACCACCATCATCAACACAATAGTGCCTTTAAAGTTCTACAACGGCTCTGGCAGCTAGGCTTGCATATTCTGCAAACTCAGCCGCTGCTTGAGCAGCAGAGGTAGCATCCCTAAATTTCATGTTCCAATTCTACCTGCCAACAGAAAAATTAACATTACCTTCTCAAGGAAATGATTGCCCTTGTTCCAACCTTTCATCCTTGAAACCTAAGTGGCATGAACCACCATCATCAAAAAAATATTGCCTTGAAAGTTCTACAACAGCTCTGGCAGCTAAGCTTGCATGTTCTGCAAACTCAGCCGCTGCTTGAGCAGCAGGGGTAGCATCCATAAATTTCATGTTCCAATTCTGCCTGCCAACAGAAAAATTACCATTACCATCTCCAAGAAATGATTTCCCATGTTCCAACCTTTCATCCTTGAAACCTAAGTGGCATGAACCACCATCATCAACACAATATTGCCTTTAAAGTTCTACAACAGCTCTGGCAGCTAGGCTTGCATATTCTGCAAACTCAACCGCTGCTTGAGCAGCAGAGGTAGCATCCATAAATTTCATGTTCCAATTCTGCCGGCCAACAGAAAAATTACCATTACCATATCCAGGAAATGATTGCCCATGTTCCAACCTTTCATCCTTGAAACCTAAGTGGCATGAACCACCATCATCAACAAAATACTGCCTTGAAAGTTCTACAACAGCTCTGGCATCTAGGCTTGCATATTCTGCAAACTCAGCCGCTGCTTGAGCAGCAGAGGTAGCATCCATAAATTTCATGTTCCAATTCTGCCTGCCAACAGAAAAATTACCATTACCATCTCCAGGAAATGATTGCCCATGTTCCAACCTTTCATCCTTGAAACCTAAGTGGCATGAACCACCATCATCAACAAAATACTGCCTTGAAAGTTCTACAACAGCTCTGGCATCTAGGCTTGCATGTTCTGCAAACTCAGCCGCTGCTTGAGCAGCAGAGGTAGCATCCCTAAATTTCATGTTCCAATTCTACCTGCCAACAGAAAAATTACCATTACCTTCTCAAGGAAATGATTGCCCTTGTTCCAACCTTTCATCATTGAAACCTAAGTGGCATGAACCACCACCATCAACACAATATTGCCTTTAAAGTTCTACAACGGCTCTGGCAGCTAGGCTTGCATATTCTGCAAACTCAGCCGCTGCTTGAGCAGCAGAGGTAGCATCCATAAATTTCATGTTCGAATTCTGCCTGCCAACAGAAAACTTACCATTACCATCTCCAGGAAATGATTGCCCATGTTCCAACCTTTCATCCTTGAAACCTAAGTGGCATGAACCACCATCATCAACACAATATTGCCTTTAAAGTTCTACAACGGCTCTGGCAGCTAGGCTTGCATATTCTGCAAACTCAGCCGCTGCTTGAGCAGCAGAGGTAGCATCCATAAATTTCATGTTCCAATTCTGCCTGCCAACAGAAAAATTACCATTACCATCTCCAGGAAATGATTGCCCATGTTCCAACCTTTCATACTTGAAACCTAAGTGGCATGAACCACCACCATCAACACAATATTGCCTAGAAAGTTCTATAACAACTCTGGCAGATAGGCTTGGATGTTCTACAAACTCAACCGCTGCTTGAGCAGCAGAGGTAGCATCCTTAAATTTCATGTTCCAATTCTGCCTACCAATAGAAAATTTTCCATCTTCAGGAAATGATTGCCCATGTTCCAACCTTTCATCCTTGAAACCTAAGTGGCATGAACCATCATCATCAACGAAATATTGCCTTGAAAGTTCTACAACAGCTCTGGCAGCTAGGCTTGCATGTTCTCCAAACGCAGCCGCTGCTTGAGCAGCAGAGGTAGCATCCTTAAATTTCATGTTCCAATATTGCCTGCCAACAGAAAAATTACCATTACCATCTCAAGGAAATGATTGCCCATGTTCCAACCTTTCATCCTAGAAACCTAAGTGGCATGAACCAGCATCATCAACAAAATATTGCCTTGAAAGTTCTACAACAGCTCTGGCAGCTAAGCTTGCATGTTCTGCAATCTCAGCCGCTGCTTGAGCAGCAGAGGTAGCATTCTTAAATTTTATGCTCCAATTCTGCCTGCAAATAGAAAAATTACCATTTACATCTCTAGGATATGATTGCCCATGTTCAAATCTTTTATCCTTGAAACCTAAATGGCATGAACCAGCATCATCAACTCAATATTGCCTTGAAAGTTCTACAACAACTCTGGCAGCTAGGCTTGAATGTTATGCAAATTTAGCCGCTGCTTGAGCAGCAGAGGTAGCATCCTTAAATTTCATGTTCCAATTTCGCCTGCCAACAGAAAAATTACCATTACCATCTCTAGGAAATGATTGCCCATGTTCCAACCTTTCATCCTTGAAACCTAAGTGGCATGAACCACCATCATCAACACAATATTGCCTTTAAAGTTCTACAACAGCTCTGGCAGCTAGGCTTGCATATTCTGCAAACTCAGCCGCTGCTTGAGCAGCAGAGGTAGCATCCATAAATTTCATGTTCCAATTCTGCCTGCCAACAGAGAAATTACCATTACCATCTCCAGGAAATGATTGCCCATGTTCCAACCTTTCATCCTTGAAACCTAAGTGGCATGAACCACCATCATCAACAAAATACTGCCTTGAAAGTTCTACAACAGCTCTGGCATCTAGGCTTGCATGTTCTGCAAACTCAGCCGCTGCTTGAGCAGCAGAGGTAGCATCCCTAAATTTCATGTTCCAATTCTACCTGCCAACAGAAAAATTAACATTACCTTCTCAAGGAAATGATTGCCCTTGTTCCAACCTTTCATCATTGAAACCTAAGTGGCATGAACCACCACCATCAACACAATATTGCCTTTAAAGTTCTACAACGGCTTTGGTAGCTAGGCTTGCATATTCTGCAAACTCAGCCGCTGCTTGAGCAGCAGAGGTAGCATCCATAAATTTCATGTTCCAATTCTGCCTGCCAACAGAAAAATTACCATTACCATCTCCAGGAAATGATTGCCCATGTTCCAACCTTTCATCCTTGAAACCTAAGTGGCATGAACCACCATCATCAACACAATATTGCCTTGAAAGTTCTACAAACAGCTCTGGCATCTAGGCTTGCATATTCTGCAAACTCAGCCGCTGCTTGAGCAGCAGAGGTAGCATCCATAAATTTCATGTTCCAATTCTGCCTGCCAACAGAAAAATTACCATTACCATCTCCAGGAAATGATTGCCCATGTTCCAACCTTTCATACTTGAAACCTAAGTGGCATGAACCACCATCATCAACACAATATTGCCTTTAAAGTTCTACAACAGCTCTGGTAGCTAGGCTTGCATGTTCTGCAAACTCAGCCACTGCTTGAGCAGTAGAGGTAGCATCCTTAAATTTCATGTTCCAATTCTGCCTGCCAACAGAAAAATTACCATTACCATCTCCAGGAAATGATTGCCAATGTTCCAACCTTTCATCCTTGAATACTAACTGGCATGAACCACTATCATCAACACAATATTGCTTTGAAAGTTCTACAACAGCTCTGGCAATTAGGCTTGTATGTTCTGCAAACTCAGCCGTTGCTTGAGCAGCAGAGGTAGCATCCTTAAATTTCATGTTCCAATTCTGCCTGCCAACAGAAAAATTACCATTACCATCTCTAGGAAATGATTGCCCATGTTCCAACCTTTCATCCTTGAAACCTAAGTGGCATGAACCAGCATCATCAACAAAATATTGCCTTGAAAGTTCTACAACAGCTCTGGCAGCTAAGCTTGCATGTTCTGCAATCTCAGCCGCTCCTTGAGCAGCAGAGGTAGCATTCTTAAATTTTATGCTCCAATTCTGCCTGCAAATAGAAAAATTACCATTTACATCTCTAGGAAATGATTGCCCATGTTCAAACATTTTATCCTTGAAACCTAAGTGACATGAACCACCATCATCAACTCAATATTGCCTTGAAAGTTCTACAACAACTCTGGCAGCTAGGCTTGAATGTTATGCAAATTCAGCCGCTGCTTGAGCAGCAGAGGTAGCATCCTTAAATTTCATGTTCCAATTTCGCCTGCCAACAGAAATATTACCATTACCATCTCTAGGAAATGATTGCCCATGTTCCAACCTTTCATCCTTGAAACCTAAGTGGCATGAACCACCATCATCAACACAATATTGCCTTTAAACTTCTACAATAGCTCTGGCAGCTAGGCTTGCATATTCTGCAAACTCAGCCGCTGCTTGAGCAGCAGAGGTAGCATCCATAAATTTTATGTTCCAATTCTGCCTGCCAACAAAAAAATTTCCATTACCATCTCCAGGAAATGATTGCCCATGTTCCAACCTTTCATCCTTGAAACCTAAGTGGCATGAACCACCTTCATCAACAAAATACTGCCTTGAAAGTTCTACAACAGCTCTGGCATCTAGGCTTGCATGTTCTGCAAACTCAGCCGCTGCTTGAGCAGCAGAGGTAGCATCCCTAAATTTCATGTTCCAATTCTACCTGCCAACAGAAAAATTACCATTACCTTCTCAAGAAAATGATTGCCCTTGTTCCAACCTTTCATCATTGAAACCTAAGTGGCATGAACCACCACCATCAACACAATATTGCCTTTAAAGTTCTACAACGGCTCTGGTAGCTAGGCTTGCATATTCTGCAAACTCAGCCGCTGCTTGAGCAGCAGAGGTAGCATCCATAAATTTCATGTTCCAATTCTGCTTGCCAACAGAAAAATTACCATTACCATCTCCAGGAAATGATTGCCCATGTTCCAACCTTTCATCCTTGAAACCTAAGTGGCATGAACCACTATCATCAACACAATATTGCCTTTAAAGTTCTACAACAGCTCTGGCATCTAAGCTTGAATTTTCTGCAAACTCAGCCGCTGCTTGGGCAGGAGAGGTAGCATCCATAAATTTCATGTTCCAATTCTGCCTGCCAACAGAAAAATTACCATTACCATCTCCAGGAAATGATTGCCCATGTTCCAACCTTTCATACTTGAAACCTAAGTGGCATGAACCACCATCATCAACACAATATTGCCTTTAAAGTTCTACAACAGCTCTGGTAGCTAGGCTTGCATGTTCTGCAAACTCAGCCACTGCTTGAGCAGTAGAGGTAGCATCCTTAAATTTCATGTTCCAATTCTGCCTGCCAACAGAAAAATTACCATTACCATCTCCAGGAAATGATTGCCAATGTTCCAACCTTTCATCCTTGAATACTAACTGGCATGAACCACTATCATCAACACAATATTGCCTTGAAAGTTCTACAACAGCTCTGGCAATTAGGCTTGTATGTTCTGCAAACTCAGCCGTTGCTTGAGCAGCAGAGGTAGCATCCTTAAATTTCATGTTCCAATTCTGCCTGCCAACAGAAAAATTACCATTACCATCTCTAGGAAATGATTTCCCATGTTCCAACCTTTCATCCTTGAAACCTAAGTGGCATGAACCAGCATCATCAACAAAATATTGCCCTGAAAGTTCTACAACAGCTCTGGCAGCTAAGCTTGCATGTTCTGCAATCTCAGCCGCTGCTTGAGCAGCAGAGGTAGCATTCTTAAATTTTATGCTCCAATTCTGCCTGCAAATAGAAAAATTACCATTTACATCTCTAGGAAATGATTGCCCATGTTCAAACCTTTTATTCTTGAAACCTAAGTGGCATGAACCACCATCATAGACTCAATATTGCCTTGAAATTTCTACAACAACTCTGGCAGCTAGGCTTGAATGTTATGCAAATTCAGCCGCTGCTTGAGCAGCAGAGGTAGCATCCTTAAATTTCATGTTCCAATTTCGCCTGCCAACAAAAAAATTACCATTACCATCTCTAGGAAATGATTGCCCATGTTCCAACCTTTCATCCTTGAAACCTAAGTGGCATGAACCACCATCATCAACACAATATTGCCTTGAAAGTTCTACAATAGCTCTGGCAGCTGGGCTTGCATGTTCTACAAACTCAGCCGCTGCTTGAGCAGCAGAAGTAGCATCCTTAAATTTAATGTTCCAATTCTTCCTGCCAAAAGAAAAATTACCATTACCATCTCTAGGAAATGATTGCCCATGTTCCAACCTTTCATCCTTCAAACCCAAGTGGCATGAACCACCATCATCAACAAAATATTGCCTTGAAAGTTCTACAACAGCTCTGGCAGCTAAGCTTGCATGTTCTGCAATCTCAGCCGCTGCTCGAGCAGTAGAGGTAGCATTCTTAAATTTCATGTTCCAATTCCGCCCGCAAACAGAAAAATTACCATTCATATCTTTAGGAATTGATTGCCCATGTTCCAACCTTTCATCCTTGAAACCTAAGTGGCATGAACCACCATCATCAACAAAATATTGCCTTGAAAGTTCTACAACAGCTCTGGCATCTAGGCTTGCATATTCTGCAAACTCAGCCGCTGCTTGAGCAGCAGAGGTAGCATCCATAAATTTCATGTTCCAATTCTGCCAGCCAATAGAAAAATTACCATTACCATCTCCAGGAAATGATTGCCCATGTTCCAACCTTTCATCCTTAAAACCTAAGTGGCATGAACCACCATCATCAACAAAATACTGCCTTGAAAGTTCTACAACAGCTCTGGCATCTAGGCTTGCATGTTCTGCAAACTCAGCCACTTCTTGAGCAGCAGAGGTAGCATCCCTAAATTTCATGTTCCAATTCTACATTCCAACAGAAAAATTACCATTACCTTCTCAAGGAAATGATTGCCCTTGTTCCAACCTTTCATCATTGAAACCTAAGTGGCATGAACCACCACCATCAACACAATATTGCCTTTAAAGTTCTACAATGGCTCTGGCAGCTAGGCTTGCATATTCTGCAAACACAGGCACTGCTTGAGCAGCAGAGGTAGCATCCATAAATTTCATGTTCCAATTCTGCCTGCCAACAGAAAAATTACCATTACCATCTCTAGGAAATGATTGCCCATGTTCCAACCTTTCATCCTTGAAACCTAAGTGGCATGAACCACCATCATCAACACAATATTGCCTTGAAAGTTCTACAACAGCTCTGGCATCTAGGCTTGCATATTCTGCAAACTCAGCCGCTGCTTGAGCAGCAGAGGTAGCATCCGTAAATTTCATGTTCCAATTCTGCCTGCCAACAGAAAAATTACCATTACCATCTCCAGGAAATGATTGCCCATGTTCCAACCTTTCATACTTGAAACCTAAGTGGCATGAACCACCATCATCAACAAAATACTGCCTTGAAAGTTCTACAACAGCTCTGGCATCTAGGCTTGCAAGTTCTGCAAACTCAGCCGCTGCTTGAGCAGAAGAGGTAGCATCCCTAAATTTCATGTTCCAATTCTACCTTCCAACAGAAAAATTACCATTACCTTCTCAAGGAAATGATTGCCCTTGTTCCAACCTTTCATCATTGAAACCTAAGTGGCATGAACCACCACCATCAACACAATATTGCCTTTAAAGTTCTACAACGGCTCTGGCAGCTAGGCTTGCATATTCTGCAAACTCAGCCGCTGCTTGAGCAGCAGAGGTAGCATCCATAAATTTCATGTTGCAATTCTGCCTACCAACAGAAAAATTACCATTACCATCTCCAGGAAATGATTGCCCATGTTCCAACCTTTCATCCTTGAAACCTAAGTGGCATGAACCACCATCATCAACACAATATTGCCTTGAAAGTTCTACAATAGCTCTGGCAACTAGGCTTGCATATTCTGCAAACTCAGCCGCTGCTTGAGCAGCAGAGGTAGCATCCATAAATTTCATGTTCCAATTCTGCCTGCCAACAGAAAAATTACCATAACCATCTCCAGGAAATGATTGCCCATGTTCCAAACTTTTATCCTTGAAACCTAAGTTGCATGAACCACCATCATCAACACAATATTGCTTTTAAAGTTCTACAAATGCTCTGGTAGCTAGGCTTGCATGTTCTGCAAACTCAGCCGCTGCTTGAGCAGCAGAGGTAGCATCCTTAAATTTCATGTTCCAATTCTGCCTGCTAAAAGAAATGTTACCATTACCATCTCCAGGAAATGATTGCCCATGTTCCAACCTTTCATCCTTGAAAACTAAGTGTCATGAACCACTATCATCAACACAATATTGCCTTGAAAGTTCTACAACAGCTCTGGCAGTTAGGCTTGCAAGTTCTGTAAACTCAGCCGCTGCTTGAGCAGCAGAGGTAGCATCCTTAAATTTCATGTTCCAATTCTGCCTGCCAACAGAAAAATTACCATTACCATCTCTAGGAAATGATTGCCCATGTTCCAACCTTTCATCCTTGAAACCTAAGTGGCATGAACCACCATCATCAACTCAATATTGCCTTGAAAGTTCTACAACAACTCTGGCAGCTAGGCTTGAATGTAATGCAAAATCAGCCGCTGCTTAAGCAGCAGAGGTACCATCCCTAAATTTCATGTTCCAATTCTGCCTGCCAACAGAAAAATTACCATTACCTTCTAAAGGAAATGATTGCCCATGTTCCAACCTTTCATCCTTGAAACCTAAGTGGCATGAACCACCATCATCAACACAATATTGCCTTTAAAGTTCTACAACAGCTCTGGCATCTAGGCTTGCATGTTCTGCAAACTCAGCCGTTGTTTGAGCAGCAGAGGTAGCATCCCTAAATCTCATGTTCCAATTCTGCCTGCCAAAAGAAACATTACCATTAAAATCTCTAGGAAATGATTGCCCATATTCCAACCTTTCATCCTTGAAACCTAAGTGGCATGAACCACCATCATCAACTCAATATTGCCTTGAAAGTTCTACAACAACTCTGGCAGCTAGGCTTGAATGTAATGCAAACTCAGCCACTGCTTGAGCAGCAGAGGTAGCATCCTTAAATTTCCTGTTCCAATTTTGCCTGCCAACAGAAAAATTACCATTACCATCTCTAGGAAATGATTGCCCATGTTCCAACCTTTCATCCTTGAAACCTAAGTGGCATGAACCACCATCATCAACTCAATATTGCCTTGAAAGTTGTACAACAACTCTGGTAGCTAGGCTTGAATGTAATACAAACTCAGCCACTGCTTGAGCAGCAGAGGTAGCATCCTTAAATTTCATGTTCCAATTTCGCCTTCCAATAGAAAATTACCATTACCATCTCTAGGAAATGATTGCCCATGTTCCAACCTTTCATCCTTGAAACCTAAGTGGCATGAACCACCATCATCAACACAATATTGCCTTTAAAGTTCTACAACAGCTATGGCAGCTAGGCTTGCATGTTCTGCAAACTCAGCCATTGTTTGAGCAGCAGAGGTAGCATCCCTAAATTTCATATTCCAATTCTGCCTGCCAAAAGAAATATTACCATTACCATCTCCAGGAAATGATTGCCTTTGTTCCAACCTTTAATCCTTGAAACCTAAATGGCATGAACCACCACCATCAAAACAATATTGCATTTAAAGTTCAACAACAGCTCTGGCAGCTAGGCTTGCATGTTCTGCAAACTCAGCCGTTGTTTGAGCAGCAGAGGTAGCATCCCTAAATTTCATGTTCCAATTCTGCCTGCCAAAAGAAACATTACCATTACCATCTCCAGGAAATGATTGCCCTTGTTCCAACCTTTCATCCTTGAAACCTAAATGGCATGAACCACCACCATCAACACAATATTGCATTTAAAGTTCAACAACAGCTCTGGCAGCTAGGCTTGCATGTTCTGCAAACTCAGCCGCTACTTGAGCAACAGAGGTAGCATCCTTAAATTTCATGTTCCAATTCTGCCTGCCAACAGAAAATTTACCATTACGATCTTCAGGAAATGATTGCCCAAGTTCCAACCTTTCATCCTTGAAACCTAAGTGGCATGAACCACCATCATCAACACAATATTGCCTTGAAAGTTCTACAACAGCTCTGGTAGCTAGGCTTGCATGTTCTGCAAACTCAGCCGCTGCTTGAGCAGCAGAGGTAGCATCCATAAATTTCATGTTCCAATTCTGCCTGCCAAGAGAAAAATTACCATTACCATCTCTAGGAAATGATTGCCCATGTTCCAAACTTTCATCCTTGAAACCTAAGTGGCATGAACCACCATCTTCAACACAATATTGCCTTGAAAGTTCTACAACAGCTCTAGCAGCTAGGCTTGAATATTCTGCAAACTCAGCCGCTGCTTGAGCAGCAGAGGTAGCATCCATAAATTTCATGTTCCAATTCTGCCTGCCAACAGAAAATTTACCATTACCATCTCCAGGAAATGATTGCCCATGTTCCAACCTTTCATCCTTGAAACCTAAGTGGCATGAACCACCATCATCAACAGAATATTGCCTTGAAAGTTCTACAACAGCTCTGGCAGCTAGGCTTGCATGTTCTGCAAACTCAGCCGCTGCTTGAGCAGCAGAGGTAGCATCCATAAATTTCATATTCCAATTCTGCCTGCCAAGAGAAAAATTACCATTACCATCTCCAGGAAATGATTGCCCATATTCCAAACTTTCATCCTTGAAACCTAAGTGGCATGAACCACCATCATCAACACAATATTTCCTTTAAAGTTTTACAACAGCTATGGCAACTAGGCTTGCATGCTCTGCAAACTCAGCCGCTGCTTGAGCAGCAGAGGTAGCATCCCTAAATTTCATGTTCCAATCCTGCCTGCCAACAGAAAAATTACCATTACCATCTCAAGGATATGATTGCCCTTGTTCCAACCTTTCATCCTTGAAACCTAAGTGGCATGAACCACCACCATCAACACAATATTGCCTTTAAAGTACTACAACAGCTCTGGCAGCTAGGCTTGCATATTCTTCAAACTCAGCCGCTGCTTGAGCAGCAGAGGTAGCATCCATAAATTTCATGTTCCAATTCTGCCTGCCAACAGAAATATTACCATTACCATCTCCAGGAAATGATTGCCCATGTTCCAACCTTTCATCCTAGAAACCTAAATGGCATGAACCACCATCATCAACACAATATTGCCTTGAAAGATCTATAACAGCTCTGGCAGCTAGGCTTGCATATTCTACAAACTCAGCCGCTGCTTGAGCAGCAGAGGTAGCATCCATAAATTTCATGTTCCAATTCTGCCTGCCAACAGAAAAATTACCATTACCATCTCCAGGAAATGATTGCCCATGTTCCAACCTTTCATCCTTGAAACCTAAGTGGCATGAACCACCATCATCAACACAATATTGCCTTTAAAGTTATACAACAACTCTGGCAGCTAGGCTTGCATGTTCTGCAAACTCTGCCGCTGCTTGAGCAGCAGAGGTAGCATCCTTAAATTTCATGTTCCAATTCTGCCTGCCAACAGAAATGTTACCATTACCATCTCCAGGAAATGATTGCCCATGTTCCAACTTTTCATCCTTGAAAACTAAGTGTCATGAACTACTATCATCAACACAATATTGCCTTGAAAATTCTATAACAGCTCTGGCAGTTAGGCTTGCATATTTTGTAAACTCAGCCGCTGCTTGAGCAGCAGAGGTAGCATCCTTAAATTTCATGTTCCAATTCTGCCTGCCAATAGAAAAATTACCATTACCATCTCTAGGAAATGATTGCCCATGTTCCAACCTTTCATCCTTGAAACCTAAGTGGCATGAACCACCTTCATCAACAAAATATTGCCTTGAAAGTTCTACAATAGCTCTGGCAGCTAAGCTTGCATATTCTGCAATCTCAGCCGCTGCTTGAGCAGCAGAGGTAGCATTCTTAAATTTCATGTTCCAATTCTGCCTGCAAACAGAAAAATTACCATTCATATCTCTAGGAAATGATTGCCCATGTTCAAACCTTTCATCCTTGAAACCTAAGTGGCATGAACTACCATCATCAACTCAATATTACCTTGAAAGTTGTACAACAACACTGGCAGCTAGGCTTGAATGTAATGCAAACGCAGCCGCTGCTTGAGCAGCAGAGGTAGCATCCTTAAATTTCATGTTCCAATTTCGCCTGCCAACAGAACAATTACCATTACCATCTCAAGGAAATGATTGCCCATGTTCCAACCTTTCATCCTTGAAACCTAAGTGGCATGAACCACCATCATCAAATCAATATTGCCTTTAAAGTTCTACAATAGCTATGGCAGCTAGGCTTGCATGTTCTGCAAACTCAGCCGCTGTTTGTGCAGCAGAGGTAGCATCCCTAAATTTCATGTTCCTATTCTGCCTGCCAACAGAAACATTACCATTACCATCTCCAGGAAATGATTGCCCTTGTTCAAACCTTTCATCCTTGAAACCTAAATGGCATGAACCACCACCATCAACACAATATTGCATTTAAAGTTCAACAACAGCTCTGGCAGTTAGGCTTGCATGTTCTGCAAACTCAGCCGCTGCTTGAGCAGCAGAGGTAGAATCCATAAATTTCATATTCCAATTCTGCCTGCCAAGAGAAAAATTATCATTACCATCTCCAGGAAATGATTGCCCATGTTCCAAACTTTCATCCTTGAAACCTAAGTGGCATGAACCACCATCATCAACACAATATTTCCTTTAAAGTTTTACAACAGCTATGGCAGCTAGGCTTGCATGCTCTGCAAACTCAGCCGCTGCTTGAGCAGCAGAGGTAGCATCCCTAAATTTCATGTTCCAATTCTGCCTGCCAACAGAAAAATTACCATTACCATCTCAAGGATATGATTGCCCTTGTTCCAACCTTTCATCCTTGAAACCTAAGTGGCATGAACCACCACCATCAACACAATATTGCCTTTAAAGTACTACAACAGCTCTGGCAGCTAGGCTTGCATATTCTTCAAACTCAGCCGCTGCTTGAGCAGCAGAGGTAGCATCCATAAATTTCATGTTCCAATTCTGCCTGCCAACAGAAATATTACCATTACCATCTCCAGGAAATGATTGCCCATGTTCCAACCTTTCATCCTAGAAACCTAAGTGGCATGAACCACCATCATCAACACAATATTGCCTTGAAAGATCTATAACAGCTCTGGCAGCTAGGCTTGCATATTCTACAAACTCAGCCGCTGCTTGAGCAGCAGAGGTAGCATCCATAAATTTCATGTTCCAATTCTGCCTGCCAACAGAAAAATTACCATTACCATCTCCAGGAAATGATTGCCCATGTTCCAACCTTTCATCCTTGAAACCTAAGTGGCATGAACCACCATCATCAACACAATATTGCCTTTAAAGTTATACAACAGCTCTGGCAGCTAGGCTTGCATGTTCTGCAAACTCAGCCGCTGCTTGAGCAGCAGAGGTAGCATCCTTAAATTTCATGTTCCAATTCTGCCTGCCAACAGAAAAATTACCATAACCATCTCCAGGAAATGATTGCCCATGTTCCAAACTTTTATCCTTGAAACCTAAGTTGCATGAACCACCATCATCAACACAATATTGCTTTTAAAGTTCTACAACAGCTCTGGTAGCTAGGCTTGCATGTTCTGCAAACTCAGCCGCTGCTTGAGCAGCAGAGGTAGCATCCTTAAATTTCATGTTCCAATTCTGCCTGCTAACAGAAATGTTACCATTACCATCTCCAGGAAATGATTGCCCATGTTCCAACCTTTCATCCTTGAAAACTAAGTGTCATGAACCACTATCATCAACACAATATTGCCTTGAATGTTCTACAACAGCTCTGGCAGTTAGGCTTGCAAGTTCTGTAAACTCAGCCGCTGCTTGAGCAGCAGAGGTAGCATCCTTAAATTTCATGTTCCAATTCTGCCTGCCAACAGAAAAATTACCATTACCATCTCTAGGAAATGATTGCCCATGTTCCAACCTTTCATCCTTGAAACCTAAGTGGCATGAACCACCATCATCAACTCAATATTGCCTTGAAAGTTCTACAACAACTCTGGCAGCTAGGCTTGAATGTAATGCAAAATCAGCCGCTGCTTAAGCAGCAGAGGTACCATCCCTAAATTTCATGTTCCAATTCTGCCTGCCAACAGAAAAATTACCATTACCTTCTAAAGGAAATGATTGCCCATGTTCCAACCTTTCATCCTTGAAACCTAAGTGGCATGAACCACCATCATCAACACAATATTGCCTTTAAAGTTCTACAACAGCTCTGGCATCTAGGCTTGCATGTTCTGCAAACTCAGCCGTTGTTTGAGCAGCAGAGGTAGCATCCCTAAATCTCATGTTCCAATTCTGCCTGCCAAAAGAAACATTACCATTACCATCTCTAGGAAATGATTGCCCATATTCCAACCTTTCATCCTTGAAACCTAAGTGGCATGAACCACCATCATCAACTCAATATTGCCTTGAAAGTTCTACAACAACTCTGGCAGCTAGGCTTGAATGTAATGCAAACTCAGCCACTGCTTGAGCAGCAGAGGTAGCATCCTTAAATTTCCTGTTCCAATTTTGCCTGCCAACAGAAAAATTACCATTACCATCTCTAGGAAATGATTGCCCATGTTCCAACCTTTCATCCTTGAAACCTAAGTGGCATGAACCACCATCATCAACTCAATATTGCCTTGAAAGTTGTACAACAACTCTGGCAGCTAGGCTTGAATGTAATACAAACTCAGCCACTGCTTGAGCAGCAGAGGTAGCATCCTTAAATTTCATGTTCCAATTTCGCCTTCCAATAGAAAATTACCATTACCATCTCTAGGAAATGATTGCCCATGTTCCAACCTCTCATCCTTGAAACCTAAGTGGCATGAACCACCATCATCAACACAATATTGCCTTTAAAGTTCTACAACAGCTATGGCAGCTAGGCTTGCATGTTCTGCAAACTCAGCCATTGTTTGAGCAGCAGAGGTAGCATCCCTAAATTTCATATTCCAATTCTGCCTGCCAAAAGAAACATTACCATTACCATCTCTAGGAAATGATTGCCCATATTCCAACCTTTCATCCTTGAAACCTAAGTGGCATGAACCACCATCATCAACTCAATATTGCCTTGAAAGTTCTACAACAACTCTGGCAGCTAGGCTTGAATGTAATGCAAACTCAGCCACTGCTTGAGCAGCAGAGGTAGCATCCTTAAATTTCCTGTTCCAATTTTGCCTGCCAACAGAAAAATTACCATTACCATCTCTAGGAAATGATTGCCCATGTTCCAACCTTTCATCCTTGAAACCTAAGTGGCATGAACCACCATCATCAACTCAATATTGCCTTGAAAGTTGTACAACAACTCTGGCAGCTAGGCTTGAATGTAATACAAACTCAGCCACTGCTTGAGCAGCAGAGGTAGCATCCTTAAATTTCATGTTCCAATTTCGCCTTCCAATAGAAAATTACCATTACCATCTCTAGGAAATGATTGCCCATGTTCCAACCTTTCATCCTTGAAACCTAAGTGGCATGAACCACCATCATCAACACAATATTGCCTTTAAAGTTCTACAACAGCTCTGGCATCTAGGCTTGCATGTTCTGCAAACTCAGCCGTTGTTTGAGCAGCAGAAGAAGCATCCCTAAATCTAATGTTCCAATTCTGCCTGCCAAAAGAAACATTACCATTACCATCTCTAGGAAATGATTGCCCATATTCCAACCTTTCATCCTTGAAACCTAAGTGGCATGAACCACCATCATCAACTCAATATTGCCTTGAAAGTTCTACAACAACTCTGGCAGCTAGGCTTGAATGTAATGCAAACTCAGCCACTGCTTGAGCAGCAGAGGTAGCATCCTTAAATTTCCTGTTCCAATTTTGCCTGCCAACAGAAAAATTACCATTACCATCTCTAGGAAATGATTGCCCATGTTCCAACCTTTCATCCTTGAAACCTAAGTGGCATGAACCACCATCATCAACTCAATATTGCCTTGAAAGTTGTACAACAACTCTGGCAGCTAGGCTTGAATGTAATACAAACTCAGCCACTGCTTGAGCAGCAGAGGTAGCATCCTTAAATTTCATGTTCCAATTTCGCCTGCCAATAGAAAATTACCATTACCATCTCTAGGAAATGATTGCCCATGTTCCAACCTTTCATCCTTGAAACCTAAGTGGCATGAACCACCATCATCAACACAATATTGCCTTTAAAGTTCTACAACAGCTATGGCAGCTAGGCTTGCATGTTCTGCAAACTCAGCCATTGTTTGAGCAGCAGAGGTAGCATCCCTAAATTTCATATTCCAATTCTGCCTGCCAAAAGAAACATTACCATTACCATCTCCAGGAAATGATTGCCTTTGTTCCAACCTTTCATCCTTGAAACCTAAATGGCATGAACCACCACCATCAACACAATATTGCATTTAAAGTTCAACAACAGCTCTGGCAGCTAGGCTTGCATGTTCTGCAAACTCAGCCGTTGTTTGAGCAGCAGAGGTAGCATCCCTAAATTTCATGTTCCAATTCTGCCTGCCAAAAGAAACATTACAATTACCATCTCCAGGAAATGATTGCCCTTGTTCCAACCTTTCATCCTTGAAACCTAAATGGCATGAACCACCACCATCAACACAATATTGCATTTAAAGTTCAACAACAGCTCTGGCAGCTAGGCTTGCATGTTCTGCAAACTCAGCCGCTACTTGAGCAACAGAGGTAGCATCCTTAAATTTCATGTTCCAATTCTGCCTGCCAACAGAAAATTTACCATTACGATCTCCAGGAAATGATTGCCCAAGTTCCAACCTTTCATCCTTGAAACCTAAGTGGCATGAACCACCATCATCAACACAATATTGCCTTGAAAGTTCTACAACAGCTCTGGTAGCTAGGCTTGCATATTCTGCAAACTCAGCCGCTGCTTGAGCAGCAGAGGGAGCATCCATAAATTTCATGTTCCAATTCTGCCTGCCAAGAGAAAAATTACCATTACCATCTCTAGGAAATGATTGCCCATGTTCCAAACTTTCATCCTTGAAACCTAAGTGGCATGAACCACCATCTTCAACACAATATTGCCTTGAAAGTTCTACAACAGCTCTAGCAGCTAGGCTTGAATATTCTGCAAACTCAGCCGATGCTTGAGCAGCAGAGGTAGCATCCATAAATTTCATGTTCCAATTCTGCCTACCAACAGAAAATTTACCATTACCATCTCCAGGAAATGATTGCCCATGTTCCAACCTTTCATCCTTGAAACCTAAGTGGCATGAACCACCATCATCAACAGAATATTGCCTTGAAAGTTCTACAACAGCTCTGGCAGCTAGGCTTGCATGTTCTGCAAACTCAGCCGCTGCTTGAGCAGCAGAGGTAGCATCCATAAATTTCATATTCCAATTCTGCCTGCCAAGAGAAAAATTACCATTACCATCTCCAGGAAATGATTGCCCATGTTCCAAACTTTCATCCTTGAAACCTAAGTGGCATGAACCACCATCATCAACACAATATTTCCTTTAAAGTTTTACAACAGCTATGGCAGCTAGGCTTGCATGCTCTGCAAACTCAGCCGCTGCTTGAGCAGCAGGGGTAGCATCCCTAAATTTCATGTTCCAATTCTTCCTGCCAACAGAAAAATTACCATTACCATCTCAAGGATATGATTGCCCTTGTTCCAACCTTTCATCCTTGAAACCTAAGTGGCATGAACCACCACCATCAACACAATATTGCCTTTAAAGTACTACAACAGCTCTGGCAGCTAGGCTTGCATATTCTTCAAACTCAGCCGCTGCTTGAGCAGCAGAGGTAGCATCCATAAATTTCATGTTCCAATTCTGCCTGCCAACAGAAATATTACCATTACCATCTCCAGGAAATGATTGCCTATGTTCCAACCTTTCATCCTTGAAACCTAAGTGGCATGAACCACCATCATCAACACAATATTGCCTTGAAAGTTCAACAACAGCTCTGGCATCTAGGCTTGCATATTTTGCAAACTCAGCCGCTGCTTGAGCAGCAGAGGTAGCATCCATAAATTTCATGTTCCAATTCTGCCTGCCAACAGAAAAATTACCATTACCATCTCCAGGAAATGATTGCCCATGTTCCAACCTTTCATCCTTGAAACCTAAGTGGCATGAACCACCATCATCAACACAATATTGCCTTTAAAGTTATACAACAACTCTGGCAGCTAGGCTTGCATGTTCTGCAAACTCAGCCGCTGCTTGAGCAGCAGAGGTAGCATCCTTAAATTTCATGTTCCAATTCTGCCTGCCAACAGAAATGTTACCATTACCATCTCCAGGAAATGATTGCCCATGTTCCAACCTTTCATCCTTGAAAACTAAGTGTCATGAACTACTATCATCAACACAATATTGCCTTGAAAATTCTATAACAGCTCTGGCAGTTAGGCTTGCATATTTTGTAAACTCAGCCGCTGCTTGAGCAGCAGAGGTAGCATCCTTAAATTTCATGTTCCAATTCTGCCTGCCAACAGAAAAATTACCATTACCATCTCTAGGAAATGATTGCCCATGTTCCAACCTTTCATCCTTGAAACCTAAGTGGCATGAACCACCTTCATCAACAAAATATTGCCTTGAAAGTTCTACAATAGCTCTGGCAGCTAAGCTTGCATATTCTGCAATCTCAGCCGCTGCTTGAGCAGCAGAGGTAGCATTCTTAAATTTCATGTTCCAATTCTGCCTGCAAAAAGAAAAATTACCATTCATATCTCTAGGAAATGATTGCCCATGTTCAAACCTTTCATCCTTGAAACCTAAGTGGCATGAACTACAATCATCAACTCAATATTACCTTGAAAGTTGTACAACAACACTGGCAGCTAGGCTTGAATGTAATGCAAACTCAGCCGCTGCTTGAGCAGCAGAGGTAGCATCCTTAAATTTCATGTTCCAATTTCGCCTGCCAACAGAACAATTACCATTACCATCTCAAGGAAATGATTGCCCATGTTCCAACCTTTCATCCTTGAAACCTAAGTGGCATGAACCACCATCATCAAATCAATATTGCCTTTAAAGTTCTACAATAGCTATGGCAGCTAGGCTTGCATATTCTGCAAACTCAGCCGCTGTTTGTGCAGCAGAGGTAGCATCCCTAAATTTCATGTTCCTATTCTGCCTGCCAACAGAAACATTACCATTACCATCTCCAGGAAATGATTGCCCTTGTTCAAACCTTTCATCCTTGAAACCTAAATGGCATGAACCACCACCATCAACACAATATTGCATTTAAAGTTCAACAACAGCTCTGGCAGTTAGGCTTGCATGTTCTGCAAACTCAGCCGCTGCTTGAGCAGCAGAGGTAGCATCCATAAATTTCATATTCCAATTCTGCCTGCCAAGAGAAAAATTATCATTACCATCTCCAGGAAATGATTGCCCATGTTCCAAACTTTCATCCTTGAAACCTAAGTGGCATGAACCACCATCATCAACACAATATTTCCTTTAAAGTTTTACAACAGCTATGGCAGCTAGGCTTGCATGCTCTGCAAACTCAGCCGCTGCTTGAGCAGCAGAGGTAGCATCCCTAAATTTCATATTCCAATTCTGCCTGCCAACAGAAAAATTACCATTACCATCTCAAGGATATGATTGCCCTTGTTCCAACCTTTCATCCTTGAAACCTAAGTGGCATGAACCACCACCATCAACACAATATTGCCTTTAAAGTACTACAACAGCTCTGGCAGCTAGGCTTGCATATTCTTCAAACTCAGCCGCTGCTTGAGCAGCAGAGGTAGCATCCATAAATTTCATGTTCCAATTCTGCCTGCCAACAGAAATATTACCATTACTATCTCCAGGAAATGATTGCCCATGTTCCAACCTTTCATCCTAGAAACCTAAGTGGCATGAACCACCATCATCAACACAATATTGCCTTGAAAGATCTATAACAGCTCTGGCAGCTAGGCTTGCATATTCTACAAACTCAGCCGCTGCTTGAGCAGCAGAGGTAGCATCCATAAATTTCATGTTCCACTTCTGCCTGCCAACAGAAAAATTACCATTACCATCTCCAGGAAATGATTGCCCATGTTCCAACCTTTCATCCTTGAAACCTAAGTGGCATGAACCACCATCATCAACACAATATTGCCTTTAAAGTTATACAACAGCTCTGGCAGCTAGGCTTGCATGTTCTGCAAACTCAGCCGCTGCTTGAGCAGCAGAGGTAGCATCCTTAAATTTCATGTTCCAATTCTGCCTGCCAACAGAAATGTTACCATTACCATCTCCAGGAAATGATTGCCCATGTTCCAACCTTTCATCCTTGAAAACTAAGTGTCATGAACCACTATCATCAACACAATATTGCCTTGAAAATTCTATAACAGCTCTGGCAGTTAGGCTTGCATGTTCTGTAAACTCGGCCGCTGCTTGAGCAGCAGAGGTAGCATCCTTAAATTTCATGTTCCAATTCTGCCTGCCAACAGAAAAATTACCATTACCATCTCTAGGAAATGATTGCCCATGTTCCAACCTTTCATCCTTGAAACCTAAGTGGCATGAACCAACTTCATCAACAAAATAGTGCCTTGAAAGTTCTACAATAGCTCTGGCAGCTAAGCTTGCAGATTCTGCAATCTCAGCCGCTGCTTGAGCAGCAGAGGTAGCATTCTTAAATTTCATGTTCCAATTCTGCCTGCAAACAGAAAAATTACCATTCATATCTCTAGGAAATGATTGCCCATGTTCAAACCTTTCATCCTTGAAACCTAAGTGGCATGAACTACCATCATCAACTCAATATTACCTTGAAAGTTGTACAACAACACTGGCAACTAGGCTTGAATGTAATGCAAACTCAGCCGCTGCTTGAGCAGCAGAGGTAGCATCCTTAAATTTCATGTTCCAATTTTGCCTGCCAACAGAACAATTACCATTACCATCTCTAGGAAATGATTGCCCATGTTCCAACCTTTCATCCTTGAAACCTAAGTGGCATGAACCACCATCATCAAATCAATATTGCCTTTAAAGTTCTACAATAGCTATGGCAGCTAGGCTTGCATGTTCTGCAAACTCAGCCGCTGTTTGTGCAGCAGAGGTAGCATCCCTAAATTTCATGTTCCTATTCTGCCTGCCAACAGAAACATTACCATTACCATCTCCAGGAAATGATTGCCCTTGTTCAAACCTTTCATCCTTGAAACCTAAATGGCATGAACCACCACCATCAACACAATATTGCATTTAAAGTTTAACAACAGCTCTGGCAGCTAGACTTGCATGTTCTGCAAACTCAGCCGCTGCTTGAGCACCAGAGGTAGCATCCTTAAATTTCATGTTCCAATTCGGCCTGCCAACAGAAAATTTACCATTACCATCTCCAGGAAATGATTGCCCATGTTCCAACCTTTCATCCTTGAAACCTAAGTGGCATGAACCACCATCATCAACACAATATTGCCTTGAAAGTTCTACAACAGCTCTGGCAGCTAGGCTTGCATGTTTTGCAAACTCAGCCGTTGCTTGAGCAGCAGAGGTAACATCCATAAATTTCATGTTCCAATTCTGCCTGCCAAGAGAAAAATTACCATTACCATCTCCAGGAAATGATTGCCCATGTTCCAACCTTTCATCCTAGAAACCTAAGTGGCATGAACTACCATCATCAACACAATATTGCCTTGAAAGTTCTACAACAGCTCTGGCAGTTAGGCCTGCATGTTCTGTAAACTCTGCCGCTACTTGAGCAGCAGAGGTAGCATCCTTTAATTTCATGTTCCAATTCTTCCTGCCAACTGAAAATTTACCATTACCATCTCCAGGAAATGATTACCCATGTTCCAACCTTTCATCCTTGAAACCTAAGTGGCATGAACCATCATCATCAACACAATATTGCATTTAAAGTTCTACAACATCTCTGGCAGCTAGGCTTGCTTGTTCTGCAAACTCAGCCGCTGCTTGAGCAGCAGAGGTAGCATCCTTAAATTTCATGTTCCAATTCTGCCTGCCAACAGAAAAATTACCATATCCATGAAATGATTGCCCATGTTCCAACATTTCATCCTTGAAACCTAAGTGGCATGAATAACCATCATCAACACAATATTGCCTTTAAAGTTCTACAACAGCTCTGGCAGCTAGGCTTGCATGTTCTGCAAACTTAGCCGCTGCTTGAGCAGTAGAGGTAGCATCCTTAAATTTCATGTTCCAATTCTGCCTGCCAACAGAAAAATTACCATTACCATCTCCAAGAAATAATTGTCAATGTTCTAACCTTTCATCCTTGAAAACTAAGTGGCATGAACCACTATCATCAACACAATATTGCCTTTAAAGTTCTATAACTGCTCTGGCAGTTAGGCTTGCATGTTCTGCAAACTCAGCCGCTGCTTGAGCAGTAGAGGTAGCATCTTTCAATTTCATGTTCCAATTCTGCCTGCCAACAGAAAAATTACCATTACCATCTCTAGGAAATGATTGCCCATGTTCCAACCTTTCATCCTTGAAACCTAAGTGGCATGAACCACCATCATCAGTAAAATGTTGCCTTGAAAGTTCTACAACAGCTCTGGCAGCTAAGCTTGCATGTTCTGCAATCTCAGCCGCTGCTTGAGCAGCAGAGTAGCATTCTTAAATTTCATGTTCCAATTCTGCCTGCAAACAGAAAAATTACCATTACCATCTCTAGGAAATGATTGCCCATGTTCCAACCTTTTATCCTTGAAACCTAAGTGGCATGAACCACCATCATCAACTTAATATTGCCTTTAAAGTTCTACATCAGCTATGGCAGCTAGGCTTGCATGTTCTGAAAACTCAGCCGATGTTTGAGCAGCAGAGGTAGCATCCCTAAATTTCATGTTCCAATTCTGCCTGCCAACAGAAACATTACCATTACCATCTCCAGGAAATGATTGCCCTTGTTCCAACCTTTCATCCTTGAAACCTAAATGGCATGAACCACCACCATCAACACAATATTGCATTTAAAGTTCAACAACAGCTCGGGCAGCTAGGCTTACATGTTCTGCAAACTCAGCCGCTGCTTGAGCAACAGAGGTAGCATCCTTAAATTTCATGTTCCAATTCTGCCTGCCAACAGAAAAATTACCATTACCATCTCCAGGAAATGATTGCCCATGTTCCAACCTTTCATCCTTGAAACCTAAGTGGCATGAACCACCATCATCAACACAATATTGCCTTGAAAGTTCTACAACAGCTCTGGCAGCTAGGCTTGCATATTCTGCAAACTCAGCCACTGCTTGAGCAGCAAAGGTAGCATCCATAAATTTCATGTTCCAATTCTGCCTGCCAAGAGAAAAATTACCATTACCATCTCCAGGAAATGATTGCCCATGTTCCAACCTTTCTTCCTTGAAACCTAAGTGGCATGAACCACCATCATAAACACAATATTGCATTGAAAGTTCTACAACAGCTCTGGCAGCTAGGCTTGAATATACTGCAAACTCAGCCGCTGCTTGAGCAGCAGAGGTAGCATCCATAAATTTCATGTTCCAATTCTGCCTGCCAACAGAAAAATTACCATTACCATCTCAAGGAAATGATTGCCCATGTTCCAACCTTTCATCCTTGAAACCTAAGTGGCATGAACCACCATCATCAACACAATATTGCCTTGAAAGTTCTACAACAGCTCTGGCACCTAGGCTTGCATATTCTGCAAACTCAGCCGCTGCTTGAGCAGCAGAGGTAGCATCCATAAATTTCATGTTCCAATTCTGCCTGCCAACAGAAAAATTACCATTACTATCTCCAGGAAATGATTGCCCATGTTCCAACCTTTCATCCTTGAAACCTAAGTGGCATGAACCACCATCATCAACACAATATTGCCTATAAAGTTCTACAACAGCTCTGGCAGCTAGGCTTGCATGTTCTGCAAACTCAGCCGCTGCTTGAGCAGCAGAGGTAGCATCTTTAAATTTCATGTTCCAATTCTGTCTGCCAACAAAAAAATTACCATTACCATCTCGAGGAAATGATTGCCCATGTTCCAACCTTTCATCCTTGAAACCTAAGTGGCATGAACTACCATCATCAATAAAATATTGCCTTGAAAGTTCTACAACAGCTCTGGCAGCTAAGCTTGCATGTTCTGCAATCTCAGCCACTGCTTGAGCAGCAGAGGTAGCATTCTTAAATTTCATGTTCTAATTCTGCCTGCAAACAAAAAAATTACCATTACCATCTCTAGGAAATGATTGCCCATGTTCCAACCTTTCATCCTTGAAACCTAAGTGGCATGAACCACCATCATCAACATAATATTGCCTTTAATGTTCTACAACAGCTATGGCAGCTAGGCTTGCATGTTCTGCAAACTCAGCCGATGTTTGAGCAGCAGAGGTAGCATCCCTAAATTTCATGTTCCAATTCTGCCTGCCAACAGAAACATTACCATTACCATCTCCAGGAAATGATTGCCCTTGTTCCAACCTTTTATCCTTGAAACCTAAATGGCATGAACCACCACCATCAACACAATATTGCATTTAAAGTTCAACAACAACTCTGGCAGCTAGGCTTGCATGTTCTGCAAACTCAGCCGCTGCTTGAGCAACAGAGGTAGCATCCTCAAATTTCATGTTCCAATTCTGCCTGCCAAGAGAAAAATTACCATTACCATCTCTAGGAAATGATTGCCCATGCTCCAACCTTTCATCCTTGAAACCTAAGTGGCATGAACCACCATCATAAACACAATATTGCCTTGAAAGTTCTACAACAGCTCTGGCATCTAGGCTTGCATATTCTGCAAACTCAGCCGCTGCTTGAGCAGCAGAGGTAGCATCCTTAATTTTAATGTTCCAATTTCGCCTGCCAACAGAAAAATTACCATTACCATCTCTAGGAAATGATTGCCCATGTTCCAACCTTTCATCCTTGAAACCTAAGTGGCATGAACCACCATCATCAACACAATATTGCCTTTAAAGTTCTACAACAGCTATGGCAGCTAGGCTTGCAAGTTCTGCAAACTCAGCCGCTGCTTAAGCAGCAGAGGTACCATCCCTAAATTTCATGTTCCAATTCTTCCTGCCAACAGAAAAATTACCATTACCTTCTAAAGGAAATGATTGCCCTTGTTCCAACCTTTCATCCTTGAAACCTAAGTGGCATGAACCACCACCATCAACACAATATTGCCTTTAAAGTTCTATAACAGCTCTGGCAGCTAGGCTTGCATGTTCTGCAAACTTAGCTGCTACTTGAGCAGTAGAGGTAGCATCCTTAAATTTCATGTTCCAATTCTGCCTGCCAACAGAAAAATTACCATTACCATCTCTAGGAAATGATTGTCAATGTTCTAACCTTTCATCCTTTAAAACTAAGTGGCATGAACCACTATCATCAACACAATATTGCCTTGAAAGTTCTATAACTGCTCTGGCAGTTAGGCTTGCATGTGCTGCAAACTCAGCCGCAGCTTGAGCAGCAGAGGTAGCATCTTTAAATTTCATGGTCCAATTCTGCCTGCCAACAGAAAAATTACCATTACCATCTCTAGGAAATGATTGCCCATGTTCCAACCTTTCATCCTTGAAACCTAAGTGGCATGAACTACCATCATCAATAAAATATTGCCTTGAAAGTTCTACAACAGCTCTGGCAGCTAGGCTTGCATGTTCTGCAAACTCAGCCGCTGCTTGAGCAGCAGAGGTAGCATCTTTAAATTTCATGTTCCAATTCTGCCTGCCAACAAAAAAATTACCATTACCATCTTGAGGAAATGATTGCCCATGTTCCAACCTTTCATCCTTGAAACCTAAGTGGCATGAACCACCATCATCAACAAAATATTGCCTTGAATGTTCTACAACAGCTCTGGCAGCTAAGCTTGCATGTTCTGCAAACTCAGCCGCTGCTTGAGCAACAGAGGTAGCATCCTCAAATTTCATGTTCCAATTCTGCCTGCCAAGAGAAAAATTACCATTACCATCTCTAGGAAATGATTGCCCATGCTCCAACCTTTCATCCTTGAAACCTAAGTGGCATGAACCACCATCATAAACACAATATTGCCTTGAAAGTTCTACAACAGCTCTGGCATCTAGGCTTGCATATTCTGCAAACTCAGCCGCTGCTTGAGCAGCAGAGGTAGCATCCTTAATTTTAATGTTCCAATTTCTGCCTGCCAACAGAAAAATTACCATTACCATCTCTAGGAAATGATTGCCCATGTTCCAACCTTTCATCCTTGAAACCTAAGTGGCATGAACCACCATCATCAACACAATATTGCCTTTAAAGTTCTACAACAGCTATGGCAGCTAGGCTTGCAAGTTCTGCAAACTCAGCCGCTGCTTAAGCAGCAGAGGTACCATCCCTAAATTTCATGTTCCAATTCTTCCTGCCAACAGAAAAATTACCATTACCTTCTAAAGGAAATGATTGCCCTTGTTCCAACCTTTCATCCTTGAAACCTAAGTGGCATGAACCACCACCATCAACACAATATTGCCTTTAAAGTTCTATAACAGCTCTGGCAGCTAGGCTTGCATGTTCTGCAAACTTAGCTGCTACTTGAGCAGTAGAGGTAGCATCCTTAAATTTCATGTTCCAATTCTGCCTGCCAACAGAAAAATTACCATTACCATCTCTAGGAAATGATTGTCAATGTTCTAACCTTTCATCCTTTAAAACTAAGTGGCATGAACCACTATCATCAACACAATATTGCCTTGAAAGTTCTATAACTGCTCTGGCAGTTAGGCTTGCATGTGCTGCAAACTCAGCCGCAGCTTGAGCAGCAGAGGTAGCATCTTTAAATTTCATGGTCCAATTCTGCCTGCCAACAGAAAAATTACCATTACCATCTCTAGGAAATGATTGCCCATGTTCCAACCTTTCATCCTTGAAACCTAAGTGGCATGAACTACCATCATCAATAAAATATTGCCTTGAAAGTTCTACAACAGCTCTGGCAGCTAAGCTTGCATGTTCTGCAAACTCAGCCGCTGCTTGAGCAGCAGAGGTAGCATTCTTAAATTTCATGTTCCAATTCTGCCTGCAAACAGAAAAATTACCATTTACATCTCTAGGAAATGATTGCCCATATTCAAACCTTTCATCCTTGAAACCTAAGTGGCATGAACCACCATCATCAACTCAATATTGCCTTGAAAGTTCTACAACAACTCTGGCAGCTAGGCCTGAATTTTATGCAAATTCAAACACTGCTTGAGCATCAGAGGTAGCATCCTTAAATTTCATGTTCCAATTTCGCCTGCCAACAGAAAAATTACCATTACCATCTCTAGGAAATGATTGCCCATGTTCCAGCCTTTCATCCTTGAAACCTAAGTGGCATGAACCACCATCATCAACACAATATTGCCTTGAAGTTCTACAACAGCTCTGGCAGCTGGGCTTGCTTATTCTACAAACTCAGTCGCTGCTTGAGCAGCAGAGGTAGCATCCTTAAATTTCATGTTCCAATTCGGCCTGCCAATAGAAAAATTACCATTACCATCTCTACGAAATGATTGTCCATGTTCCAACCTTTAATCCTTGAAACCTAAGTGGCATGAACCACCATCATCAACAAAATATTGCCTTGAATGTTCTACAACAGCTCTGGTAGCTAAGCTTGTATGTTTTGCAAACTCAGCCGCTGCTTGAGCAGCAGAGGTAGCATCCTTAATTTTAATGTTCCAATTTCGCCTGCCAACAGAAAAATTACCATTACCATCTCTAGGAAATGATTGCCCATGTTCCAACCTTTCATCCTTGAAACCTAAGTGGCATGAACCACCATCATCAACACAATATTGCCTTTAAAGTTCTACAACAGCTATGGCAGCTAGGCTTGCATGTTCTGCAAACTCAGCCGCTGCTTAAGCAGCAGAGGTACCATCCCTAAATTTCATGTTCCAATTCTGCCTGCCAACAGAAAAATTACCATTACCTTCTAAAGGAAATGATTGCCCTTGTTCCAACCTTTCATCCTTGAAACCTAAGTGGCATGAACCACCACCATCAACACAATATTGCCTTTAAAGTTCTATAACAGCTCTGGCAGCTAGGCTTGCATGTTCTACAAACTTAGCCGCTACTTGAGCAGTAGAGGTAGCATCCATAAATTTCATGTTCCAATTCTGCCTGCCAACAGAAAAATTACCATTACCATCTCTAGGAAATGATTGTCAATGTTCTAACCTTTCATCCTTTAAAACTAAGTGGCATGAACCACTATCATCAACACAATATTGCCTTGAAAGTTCTATAACTGCTCTGGCAGTTAGGCTTGCATGTGCTGCAAACTCAGCCGCAGCTTGAGCAGCAGAGGTAGCATCTTTAAATTTCATGGTCCAATTCTGCCTGCCAACAGAAAAATTACCATTACCATCTCTAGGAAATGATTGCCCATGTTCCAACCTTTCATCCTTGAAACCTAAGTGGCATGAACTACCATCATCAATAAAATATTGCCTTGAAAGTTCTACAACAGCTCTGGCAGCTAAGCTTGCATGTTCTGCAATCTCAGCCGCTGCTTGAGCAGCAGAGGTAGCATTCTTAAATTTCATGTTCCAATTCTGCCTGCAAACAGAAAAATTACCATTTACATCTCTAGGAAATGATTGCCCATATTCAAACCTTTCATCCTTGAAACCTAAGTGGCATGAACCACCATCATCAACTCAATATTGCCTTGAAAGTTCTACAACAACTTTGGAAGCTAGGCCTGAATTTTATGCAAATTCAAACACTGCTTGAGCATCAGAGGTAGCATCCTTAAATTTCATGTTCCAATTTCGCCTACCAACAGAAAAATTACCATTACCATCTCTAGGAAATGATTGCCCATGTTCCAACCTTTCATCCTTGAAACCTAAGTGGCATGAACCACCATCATCAACACAATATTGCCTTGAAGTTCTACAACAGCTCTGGCAGCTGGGCTTGCTTATTCTACAAACTCAGTCGCTGCTTGAGCAGCAGAGGTAGCATCCTTAAATTTCATGTTCCAATTCTGCCTGCCAATAGATAATTACCATTACCATCTCTAGGAAATGATTGTCCATGTTCCAACCTTTAATCCTTGAAACCTAAGTGGCATGAACCACCATCATCAACAAAATATTGCCTTGAATGTTCTACAACAGCTCTGGCAACTAAGCTTGTATGTTCTGCAAACTCAGCCGCTGCTTGAGCAGCAGAGGTAGCATTCTTAAATTTCATGTTCCAATTCTGCCTGCCAACAGAAAGATTACCATTAACATCTCTAGGAAATGATTGTCCATGTTCAAACCTTTCATCCTTGAAACCGAAGTGGCATGAACCGCCATCATCAACACAATATTGCCTTGAAAGTTCTACAACAGCTCTGGCATCTAGGCTTGCATATTCTGCAAACTCAGCCGCTGCTTGAGCAGCAGAGGTAGCATCCTTAATTTTCATGTTCCAATTTCGCCTGCCAAAAGAAAAATTACCATTACCATCTCTAGGAAATGATTGCCCATGTTCCAACCTTTCATCCTTGAAACCTATGTGGCATGAACAACCATCATCAACACAATATTGCCTTTAAAGTTCTACAACAGCTATGGCAGCTAGGCTTGCATGTTCTGCAAACTCAGCCACTGCTTGAGCAGCAGAGATAGCATCCCTAAATTTCATGTTCCAATTCTGCCTGCCAACAGAAAAATTACCATTACCTTCTCAAGGAAATGATTGCCCTTGTTCCAACCTTTCATCCTTGAAACCTAAGTGGCAAGAACCACCACCATCAACACAATATTGCCTTTAAAGTTCTACAACAGCTCTGGCAGCTAGGCTTGCATATTTTGCAAACTCAGCCGTTGCTTGAGCAGTAGAGGTAGCATCAATAAATTTCATGTTCCAATTCTGCCTGCCAACAGAAAAATTACCATTACCATCTCCTGAAAATGATTGCCCTTGTTCCAACCTTTCATCCTTGAAACCTAAGTGGCATGAACCACCACCATCAACACCATATTGCCTTTAAAGTTCTACAATAGCTCTGGTAGCTAGGCTTGCATATTTTGCAAACTCAGCCGCTGCATGAGCAGCAGAGGTAGCATCCATAAATTTTATGTTCCAATTCTGCCTACCAACAGAAAAATTACCATTACCATCTCTTGGAAATGATTGTCCATGTTCCAACCTTTCATCCTTGAAACCTAAGTGGCATGAACCACCATCATCAACACAATATTGCCTTGAAAGTTCTACAACATCTCTGGCATCTAGACTTGCATATTCTGATAACTCAGCCGTTGCTTGGGCAGCAGAGGTAGCATCCATAAATTTTATGTTCCAATTCTGCCTGCCAACAGAAAAATTACCATTACCATCTCCTGAAAATGATTGCCCATGTTCCAACCTTTCATCCTTGAAACCTAAGTGGCATGAACCACCATCATCAACACAATATTGACTTGAAAGTTCTACAACATCTCTAGCATCTAGACTTGCATATTCTGAAAACTCAGCCGTTGCTTGGGCAGCAGAGGTAGCATCCATAAATTTCATGTTCTAATTCTGCCTGCCAACAGAAAAATTACCACTACCATCTCTAGGAAATGATTGCCCATGTTCCAACCTTTCATCCTTGAAACCTAAGTGGCATGAACCACCATCATGAACAAAATATTGCCTTGAAAGTTCTACAACAGTTTTGGCAGCTAAGCTTGCATGTTCTGTAATCTCAGCCGCTGCTTGAGCAGCAGATGCAACATTCTTAAATTTCATGTTCCAATTCTGCCTGCCAACAGAAAGATTACCATTAACATCTCTAGGAAATGATTGCACATGTTCAAACCTTTCATCCTTGAAACCTAAGTGGCATGAACCACCATCATCAACACAATATTGCCTTGAAAGTTCTACAACAGCTCTAGCATCTAGGCTTGCATATTCTGCAAACTCAGCCGCTGCTTGAGCAGCAGAGGTAGCATCCTTAATTTTCATGTTCCAATTTCGCCTGCCAATAGAAAAATTACCATTACCATCTCTAGGTAATGATTGCCCATGTTCCAACCTTTCATCCTTGAAACCTAAGTGGCATGAACCACCATCATCAACACAATATTGCCTTTAAAGTTCTACAACAGCTATGGCAGCTAGGCTTGCATGTTCTGCAAACTCAGCCACTGCTTGAGCAGCAGAGGTAGCATCCCTAAATTTCATGTTCCAATTCTGCCTGCCAACAGAAAAATTACCATTACCTTCTCAAGGAAATGATTGCCCTTGTTCCAACCTTTCATCCTTGAAACCTAAGTGGCATGAACCACCACCATCAACACAATATTGCCTTTAAAGTTCTACAACAGCTCTGGCAGCTAGGCTTGCATATTTTGCAAACTCAGCCGCTGCTTGAGCAGCAGAGGTAGCATCAATAAATTTTATGTTCCAATTCTGCCTGCCAACAGAAAAATTACCATTACCATCTCCTGGAAATGATTGTCCATGTTCCAACCTTTCATCCTTGAAACCTAAGTGGCATGAACCACCATCATCAACACAATATTGCCTTGAAAGTTCTACAACATCTCTGGCATCTAGACTTGCATATTCTGCAAACTCAGCCGTTGCTTGGGCAGCAGAGGTAGCATCCATAAATTTTATGTTCCAATTCTGCCTGCCAACAGAAAAATTACCATTACCATCTCCTGAAAATGATTGCCCATGTTCCAACCTTTCATCCTTGAAACCTAAGTGGCATGAACCACCATCATCAACACAATATTGCCTTTAAAGCTCTACAACAGCTATGGCAGCTAGGCTTGCATGTTCTGCAAACTCAGCCACTGCTTGAGCAGCAGAGGTAGCATCCCTAAATTTCATGTTCCAATTCTGCCTGCCAACAGAAAAATAACCATTACCTTCTCAAGGAAATGATTGCCTTGTTCCAACCTTTCATCCTTGAAACCTAAGTGGCATGAACCACCACCATCAACACAATATTGCCTTTAAAGTTCTACAACAGCTCTGGCAGCTAGGCTTGCATATTTTGCAAACTCAGCCGCTGCTTGAGCAGCAGAGGTAGCATCAATAAATTTTATGTTCCAATTCTGCCTGCCAACAGAAAAATTACCATTACCATCTCCTGGAAATGATTGTCCATGTTCCAACATTTCATCCTTGAAACCTAAGTGGCATGAACCACCATCATCAACACAATATTGCCTTGAAAGTTCTACAACATCTCTGGCATCTAGACTTGCATATTCTGCAAACTCAGCCGTTGCTTGGGCAGCAGAGGTAGCATCCATAAATTTTATGTTCCAATTCTGCCTGCCAACAGAAAAATTACCATTACCATCTCCTGAAAATGATTGCCCATGTTCCAACCTTTCATCCTTGAAACCTAAGTGGCATGAACCACCATCATCAACACAATATTGCCTTTAAAGCTCTACAACAGCTATGGCAGCTAGGCTTGCATGTTCTGCAAACTCAGCCACTGCTTGAGCAGCAGAGGTAGCATCCCTAAATTTCATGTTCCAATTCTGCCTGCCAACAGAAAAATAACCATTACCTTCTCAAGGAAATGATTGCCTTTGTTCCAACCTTTCATCCTTGAAACCTAAGTGGCATGAACCACCACCACCAACACAATATTGCCTTTAAAGTTCTACAACAGCTCTGGCAGCTAGGCTTGCATATTTTGCAAACTCAGCCGCTGTTTGAGCAGCAGAGGTAGCATCAATAAATTTTATGTTCCAATTCTGCCTGCCAACAGAAAAATTACCATTACCATCTCCTGGAAATGATTGTCCATGTTCCAACCTTTCATCCTTGAAACCTAAGTGGCATGAACCACCATCATCAACACAATATTGCCTTGAAAGTTCTACAACATCTCTGGCATCTAGACTTGCATATTCTGCAAACTCAGCCGTTGCTTGGGCAGCAGAGGTAGCATCCATAAATTTTATGTTCCAATTCTGCCTGCCAACAGAAAAATTACCATTACAATCTCCTGAAAATGATTGCCCATGTTCCAACCTTTCATCCTTGAAACCTAAGTGGCATGAACCACCATCATCAACACAATATTGCCTTTAAAGCTCTACAACAGCTATGGCAGCTAGGCTTGCATGTTCTACAAACTCAGCCACTGCTTGAGCAGCAGAGGTAGCATCCCTAAGTTTCATGTTCCAATTCTGCCTGCCAACAGAAAAATAACCATTACCTTCTCAAGGAAATGATTGCCCTTGTTCCAACCTTTCATCCTTGAAACCTAAGTGGCATGAACCACCACCATCAACACAATATTGCCTTTAAAGTTCTACAACAGCTCTGGCAACTAGGCTTGCATATTTTGCAAACTCAGCCGCTGCTTGAGCAGCAGAGGTAGCATCAATAAATTTTATGTTCCAATTCTGCCTGCCAACAGAAAAATTACCATTACCATCTCCTGGTAATGATTGTCCATGTTCCAACCTTTCTTCCTTGAAACCTAAGTGGCATGAACCACCATCATCAACACAATATTGCCTTGAAAGTTCTACAACATCTCTGGCATCTAGACTTGCATATTCTGCAAACTCAGCCGTTGCTTGGGCAGCAGAGGTAGCATCCATAAATTTTATGTTCCAATTCTGCCTGCCAACAGAAAAATTACCATTACCATCTCCTGAAAATGATTGCCCATGTTCCAACCTTTCATCCTTGAAACCTAAGTGGCATGAACCACCATCATCAACACAATATTGACTTGAAAGTTCTACAATATCTCTGGCATCTAGACTTGCATATTCTGCAAACTCAGCCGTTGCTTGGGCAGCAGAGGTAGCATCCATAAATTTCATGTTCTAATTCTGCCTGCCAACAGAAAAATTACCATTACCATCTCTAGGAAATGATTGCCCATGTTCAAACCTTTCATCCTTGAAACCTAAGTGGCATGAACCACCATCATGAACAAAATATAGCCTTGAAAGTTCTACAACAGTTCTGGCAGCTAAGCTTGCATGTTCTGCAATCTCAGCCGCTGCTTGAGCAGCAGATGCAGCATTCTTAAATTTCATGTTCCAATTCTGCCTGCCAACAGATAGATTACCATTAACATCTCTAGGAAATGATTGCACATGTTCAAACCTTTCATCCTTGAAACCTAAGTGGCATGAACCACCATCATCAACATAATATTGCCTTGAAAGTTCTACAACAGCTCTGGCATCTAGGCTTGCATATTCTGCAAACTCAGCCGCTGCTTGAGCAGCAGAGGTAGCATCCTTAATTTTCATGTTCCAATTTCGCCTGCCAACAGAAAAATTACCATTACCATCTCTAGGTAATGATTGCCCATGTTCCAACCTTTCATCCTTGAAACCTAAGTGGCATGAACCACCATCATCAACATAATATTGCCTTTAAAGTTCTACAACAGCTATGGCAGCTAGGCTTGCATGTTCTGCAAACTCAGCCACTGCTTGAGCAGCAGAGGCAGCATCCCTAAATTTCATGTTCCAATTCTGCCTGCCAACAGAAAAATTACCATTACCTTCTCAAGGAAATGATTGCCCTTGTTCCAACCTTTCATCCTTGAAACCTATGTGGCATGAACCACCACCATCAACACAATATTGCCTTTAAAGTTCTACAACAGCTCTGGCAGCTAGGCTTGCATATTTTGCAAACTCAGCCGCTGCTTGAGCAGCAGAGGTAGCATCAATAAATTTTATGTTCCAATTCTGCCTGCCAACAGAAAAATTACCATTACCATCTCCTGGAAATGATTGTCCATGTTCCAACCTTTCATCCTTGAAACCTAAGTGGCATGAACCACCATCATCAACACAATATTGCCTTGAAAGTTCTACAACATCTCTGGCATCTAGACTTGCATATTCTGCAAACTCAGCCGTTGCTTGGGCAGCAGAGGTAGCATCCATAAATTTTATGTTCCAATTCTGCCTGCCAACAGAAAAATTACCATTACAATCTCCTGAAAATGATTGCCCATGTTCCAACCTTTCATCCTTGAAACCTAAGTGGCATGAACCACCATCATCAACACAATATTGCCTTTAAAGCTCTACAACAGCTATGGCAGCTAGGCTTGCATGTTCTGCAAACTCAGCCACTGCTTGAGCAGCAGAGGTAGCATCCCTAAATTTCATGTTCCAATTCTGCCTGCCAACAGAAAAATAACCATTACCTTCTCAAGGAAATGATTGCCCTTGTTCCAACCTTTCATCCTCGAAACCTAAGTGGCATGAACCACCACCATCAACACAATATTGCCTTTAAAGTTCTACAACAGCTCTGGCAGCTAGGCTTGCATATTTTGCAAACTCAGCCGCTGCTTGAGCAGCAGAGGTAGCATCAATAAATTTTATGTTCCAATTCTGCCTGCCAACAGAAAAATTACCATTACCATCTCCTGGAAATGATTGTCCATGTTCCAACCTTTCATCCTTGAAACCTAAGTGGCATGAACCACCATCATCAACACAATATTGCCTTGAAAGTTCTACAACATCTCTGGCATCTAGACTTGCATATTCTGCAAACTCAGCCGTTGCTTGGGCAGCAGAGGTAGCATCCATAAATTTTATGTTCCAATTCTGCCTGCCAATAGAAAAATTACCATTACCATCTCCTGAAAATGATTGCCCATGTTCCAACCTTTCATCCTTGAAACCTAAGTGGCATGAACCACCATCATCAACACAATATTGACTTGAAAGTTCTACAACATCTCTGGCATCTAGACTTGCATATTCTGCAAATTCAGCCGTTGCTTGGGCAGCAGAGGTAGCATCCATAAATTTCATGTTCTAATTCTGCCTGCCAACAGAAAAATTACCATTACCATCTCTAGGAAATGATTGCCCATGTTCCAACCTTTCATCCTTGAAACCTAAGTGGCATGAACCACCATCATGAACAAAATATTGCCTTGAAAGTTCTACAACAGTTCTGGCAGCTAAGCTTGCATGTTCTGCAATCTCAGCCGCTTCTTGAGCAGCAGATGCAGCATTCTTAAATTTCATGTTCCAATTCTGCCTGCCAACAGATAGATTACCATTAACATCTCTAGGAAATGATTGCACATGTTCAAACCTTTCATCCTTGAAACCTAAGTGGCATGAACCACCATCATCAACATAATATTGCCTTGAAAGTTCTACAACAACTCTGGCATCTAGGCTTGCATATTCTGCAAACTCAGCCGCTGCTTGAGCAGTAGAGGTAGCATCCTTAATTTTCATGATCCAATTTCGCCTGCCAACAGAAAAATTACCATTACCATCTCTAGGTAATGATTGCCCATGTTCCAACCTTTCATCCTTGAAACCTAAGTGGCATGAACCACCATCATCAACACAATATTGCCTTTAAAGTTCTACAACAGCTATGGCAGCTAGGCTTGCATGTTCTGCAAACTCAGCCACTGCTTGAGCAGCAGAGGCAGCAACCCTAAATTTCATGTTCCAATTCTGCCTGCCAACAGAAAAATTACCATTACCTTCTCAAGGAAATGATTGCCCTTGTTCCAACCTTTCATCCTTGAAACCGATGTGGCATGAACCACCACCATCAACACAATATTGCCTTTAAAGTTCTACAACAGCTCTGGCAGCTAGGCTTCATGAACCACCATCATCAACACAATATTGCCTTGAAAGTTCTACAACAGCTCTGGCATCTAGACTTGCATATTCTGCAAACTCAGCCGTTGCTTGAGCAGCAGAGGTAGCATCCATAAATTTCATGTTCCAATTCTGCCTGCCAACAGAAAAATTACCATTACCATCTCTAAGAAATGATTGCCCATGTTCCAACCTTTCATCCTTGAAACCTAAGTGGCATGAACCACCATCATCAACACAATATTGCCTTGAAAGTTCTACAACAGCTCTGGCATCTAGGCTTGCATATTCTGCAAACTCAGCCGCTGCTTGAGCAACAGAGGTATCATCCTTAATTTTAATGTTCCAATTTCGCCTGCCAACAGAAAAATTACCATTACCATCTCTAGGATATGATTGCCCATGTTCCAACCTTTCATCCTTGAAACCTAAGTGGCATGAACCACTATCATCAACACAATATTGTCTTTAAAGTTCTACAACAGCTATGGCAGCTAGGCTTGCATGTTCTGCAAACTCAGCCGCTGCTTGAGCAGTAGAGGTACCATCCCTAAATTTCATGTTCCAATTCTGCCTGCCAACAGAAAAATTACCATTACCTTCTAAAGGAAATGATTGCCCTTGTTCCAACCTTTCATCCTTGAAAACTAAGTGGCATGAACCACCACCATCAACACAATATTGCCTTTAAAGTTCTACAACAGCTCTGGCAGCTAGGCTTGCATATTTTGCAAACTCAGCCGCTGCTTGAGCAGCAGAGGTAGCATCCATAAATTGTATGTTCCAATTCTCCCTGCCAACAGAAAAATTACCATTACCATCTCCTGGAAATGATTGCCCATGTTCCAACCTTTCATCCTTGAAACCTAAGTGGCATGAACCACCATCATCAACAAAATATTGCCTTGAAAGTTCTACAACAGTTCTGGCAGCTAAGCTTGCATGTTCTGCAATCTCAGCCGCTGCTTGAGCAGCACAGGTAGCATTCTTAAATTTCATGTTCCAATTCTGCCTGAAAACAGAAAAATTACCATTCACATCTCTAGGAAATGATTGCCCATGTTCAAACCTTTCATCCTTGAAACCTAAGTGGCATGAACCACCATCATCAACTTAATATTGCCTTGAAAGTTCTACAACAACTCTAGTAGCTAGGCTTGAATGTTATGAAAATTCAGCCGCTGCTTGAGTAGCAGAGGTAGCATCCTTAAATTTCATGTTCCAATTTCGCCTGCCAACAGAAAAATTACCATTACCATCTCTAGGAAATGATTGCCCATGTTCCAACATTTCATTCTTGAAACCTAAGTGGCATGAACCACCATAATCAACTCAATATTGCCTTGAAAGTTCTACAACAACTGTGGCAGCTAGGCTTGAATGTTATGCAAATTCAAACGCTGCTTGAGCAGTAGAGGTAGCATCCTTAAATTTCATGTTCCAATTTCGCCTGCCAACAGAAAAATTACCATTATCATCTCTAGGAAATTATTGCCCATGTTCCAACCTTTCATCCTTGAAACCTAAGTGGCATGAACTACCATCATCAACAAAATATTGCCTTAAAAGTTCTACAACAGCTCTGGCAGCTAAGCTTGCTTGTTCTGCAAACTCAGCCGCTGCTTGAGCAGCAGAGGTAGCATCCTTAAATTTCATGTTCCAATTTCGCCTGCCAACAGAAAAATTACCATTACCATCTCTAGGAAATGATTGCCCATGTTCCAACCTTTCATCCTTGAAACCTAAGTGGCATGAACCACCACCATCAACACAATATTGCCTTTAAAGTTCTACAACAGCTCTGGCAGCTAGGCTTGCATGTTCTGCAAACTCAGCTGCTGCTTGAGCAGTAGAGGTAGCATCCTTAAATTTCATGTTCCAATTCTGCCTGCCAACAGAAAGATTACCATTAACATCTGTAGGAAATGATTGCCCATGTTCAAACCTTTCATCCTTGAAACCTAAGTGGCATGAACCACCATCATCAACACAATATTGCCTTGAAAGTTCTACAATAGCTCTGGCAGCTAGGCTTACATATTTTGCAAACTCAGCTGCTGCTTGAGCAGCAGAGGTAGCATCCTTAATTTTCATGTTCCAATTTCGCCTGCCAACACAAAAATTACCATTACCATCTCTAGGAAATGATTGCCCATGTTCCAACCTTTCATCCTTGAAACCTAAGTGGCATGAACCACCATCATCAACACAATAATGCCTTTAAAGTTCTACAACAGTTATGGCAGCTAGGCTTGCATGTTCTGCAAACTCAGCCGCTGCTTGAGCAGCAGAGGTAGCATTCCTAAATTTCATGTTCCAATTCTGCCTGCCAATAGAAAAATTACCATTACCTTCTCAAGGAAATGATTGCCCTTGTTCCAACCTTTCATCCTTGAAACCTAAGTGGCATGAACCACCACCATCAACACAATATTGCCTTTAAAGTTCTACAACAGCTCTGGCAGCTAGGCTTGCATATTTTGCAAACTCAGTCGCTGCTTGAGCAGTAGAGGTAGCATCAATAAATTTAATGTTCCAATTCTGCCTGCCAATAGAAGAATTACCATTACCATCTCCTGAAAATAATTGCCCATGTTCCAACCTTTCATCCTTGAAACCTAAGTGGCATGAACCACCATCATCAACAAAATATTGCCTTGAAAGTTCTACAACAGCTCTGGCATCTAGACTTGCATATTCTGCAAACTCAGCCGTTGCTTGAGCAGCAGAGGTAGCATCCATAAATTTCATGTTCCAATTCTGCCTGCCAACAGAAAAATTACCATTACCATCTCTAAGAAATGATTGCCCATGTTCCAACCTTTCATCCTTGAAACCTAAGTGGCATGAACCACCATCATCAACACAATATTGCCTTGAAAGTTCTACAACAGCTCTGGCATCTAGGCTTGCATATTCTGCAAACTCAGCCGCTGCTTGAGCAGCAGAGGTAGCATCCTTAATTTTAATGTTCCAATTTCGCCTGCCAACAGAAAAATTACCATTACCATCTCTAGGAAATAATTGCCCATGTTCCAACCTTTCATCCTTGAAACCTAAGTGGCATGAACCACCATCATCAACACAATATTGCCTTTAAAGTTCTACAACAGCTATGGCAGCTAGGCTTGCAAGTTCTGCAAACTCAGCCGCTGCTTGAGCAGCAGAGGTAACATCCCTAAATTTCATGTTCCAATTTTGCCTGCCTACAGAAATATTACCATTACCTTCTCACGGAAATGATTGCCCTTGTTCCAACCTTTCATCCTTGAAACCTAAGTGGCATGAACCACCACCATCAACACAATATTGCCTTTAAAGTTCTACAATAGCTCTGGCAGCTAGGCTTGCATATTTTGCAAACTCAGCCGCTGCTTGAGCAGCAGAGGTAGCATCCATAAATTTTATGTTCCAATTCTTCCTGCCAACAGAAAAATTACCATTACCATCTCCTGGAAATGATTGCCACTGTTCCAACCTTTCATCCTTGAAACCTAAGTGGCATGAACCACCATCATCAACACAATATTGCCTTGAAAGTTCTACAACATCTCTGGCATCTAGACTTGCATATTCTGCAAACTCAGCCGTTGCTTGAGCAGTAGAGGTAGCATCCATAAATTTCATGTTCTAATTCTGCCTGCCAACAGAAAAATTACCATTACCATCTCTAGGAAATGATTGCCCATGTTCCAACCTTTCATCCTTGAAACCTAAGTGGCATGAACCACCATCATCAACAAAATATTGCCTTGAAAGTTCTACCACAGTTCTAGCAGCTAAGCTTGCATGTTCTGCAATCTCAGCCGCTGCTTGAGCAGCAGAGGTAGCATTCTTAAATTTCATGTTCCAATTCTGCCTGCAAACAGAAAAATTACCATTCACATCTCTAGGAAATGATTGCCCATGTTCAAACCTTTCATCCTTGAAACCTAAGTGGCATGAACCACCATCATCAACTCAATATTGCCTTGAAAGTTCTACAACAACTCTGGCAGCTAGGCTAGAATGTTATGCAAATTCAGCCGCTGCTTGAGCAGCAGAGGTAGCATCCTTAAATTTCATGTTCCAATTTTGCTTGCCAACAGAAATATTACCATTATCATCTCTAGGAAATGATTGCCCATGTTCCAACCTTTCATCCTTGAAACCTAAGTGGCATGAACTACCATCATCAACAAAATATTGCCTTGAATGTTCTACAACAGCTCTGGCAGCTAAGCTTGCATGTTCTACAAACTCAACCGCTGCTTGAGCAGCAGAGGTAGCATCCTTAAATTTCATGTTCCAATTTCGCCTGCCAACAGAAAAATTGCCATTACCATCTCTAGGAAATGATTGCCCATGTTCCAACCTTTCATCCTTGAAACCTAAGTGGCAAGAACCACTATCATCAACAAAATATTGCCTTTAAAGTTCTACAACAGCTCTGGCAGCTAGGCTTGCATATTCTGCAAACTCAGCTGCTGCTTGAGCAGTAGAGGTAGTATCCTTAAATTTCATGTTCCAATTCTACGTGCCAACAGAAAAATTACCATTACCAGCACCAGGAAATGATTGTCAATGTTCTAACCTTTCATCCTTGAAAACTAAGTGGCATGAACCACTATCATCAACACAATATTGCCTTGAAAATTCTATAACAGCCCTGGCAGTTAGGCTTGCATGTACTGCAAACTCAGCCGCTGCTTGAGCAGCAGAGGTAGCATCTTTAAATTTCATGTTCCAATTCTGCCAGCCAACAGAAAAATTACCATTACCATCTCTAGGAAATGATTGCCCATGTTCCAACCTTTCATCCTTGAAACCTAGGTGGCATGAACCACCATAATCAATAAAATATTGCCTTGAAAGTTCTACAACAGCTCTGGCAGCTAAGCTTGCATGTTCTGAAATCTCAGTCGCTGCTTAAGCAGCAGAGCTAGCATTCTTAAATTTCATGTTCCAATTCTACCTGCAAACAGAAAAATTACCATTCACATCTCTAGGAAATGATTGCCCATATTCAAACCTTTCAACCTTGAAACCTAAGTGGCATGAACCACCATCATCAACTCAATATTGCCTTGAAAGTTTTACAACAACTCTGGCAGCTAGGCTTGAATGTTATGCAAATTCAAACGCTGCTTGAGCAGCAGAGGTAGCACCCTTAAATTTCATGTTCCAATTTCGCCTGCCAAAAGAAAAATTACCATTACCATCTCTAGGAAATGATTGCCCATGTTCCAACCTTTCATCCTTGAAACCTAAGTGGCATGAACCACCATCATCAATACAATATTGCCTTGAAAGTTCTACAACAGCTCTGGCAGCTGGGCTTGCATGTTCTACAAACTCAACCGCTGCTTGAGCAGCAGAGGTAGCATCCTTAAATTTCATGTTCCAATTCTGCCTGCCAACAGAAAAATTACCATTACCATCTCTAGGAAATGATTGTCCATGTTCCAACCTTTCATCCTTGAAACCTAAGTGGCATGAACCACCATCATCAACAAAATATTGCCTTGAAAGTTCTACAATAGCTCTGGCAGCTAAGCTTGTATGTTCTGCAAACTCAGCCGCTGCTTGAGCAGCAGAGGTAGCATTCTTAAATTTCATGTTCCAATTCTGCCTGCCAATAGAAAAATTACCATTAACATCTCTAGAAAATGATTGCCCATGTTCAAACCTTTCATCCTTGAAACCTAAGTGGCATGAACCACCATCATCAACACAATATTGCCTTGAACGTTCTACAACAGCTCTGGCATCTAGGCTTGCATATTCTGCATACTCAGCCGCTGCTTGAGCAGCAGAGGTAGCATCCTAAAATTTCATGTTCTAATTTCGCCTGCCAACAGAAAAATTACCATTACCATCTCTAGGAAATGATTGCCCATGTTCCAACCCTTCATCCTTGAAACCTAAGTCACATGAACCACCATCATCAACATAATATTGCCTTTAAAGTTCTACAACAGCTATGGCAGCTAGGCTTGCATGTTCTGCAAACTCAGCCGCTGCTTGAGCAGCAGAGGTAGCATCCCTAAATTTCATGTTCCAATTCTGCCTGCCAACAGAAAAATTACCATTACCTTCTCAAGGAAATGATTGCCCTAGTTCCAACCTTTCATCCTTGAAACCTAAGTGGCATGAACCACCACCATCAACACAATATTGCCTTTAAAGTTCTACAACAGCTCTGGCAGCTAGGCTTGCATATTTTGCAAACTCAGCCGCTGCTTGAGCAGCAGAGGTAGCATCCATAAATTTCATGTTCCAATTCTGCCTGCCAATAGAAAAATTACCATAACCATCTCCTGGAAATGATTGCCCATGTTCCAAATTTTCATCCTTGAAACCTAAGTGGCATGAACCACCATCATCAACACAATATTGCCTTGAAAGTTCTACAACAGCTCTGGCATCTAGGCTTGCATATTCTATAAACTCAGCCGCTGCTTGAGCAGCAGAGGTAGCATCCATAAATTTCATGTTCCAATTCTTCCTGCCAACAGAAAAATTACCATTACCATCTCTAGGAAATGATTGCCCATGTTCCAACCTTTCATCCATTAAACCTAAGTGGCATGAACAACCATCATCAACAAAATATTGTCTTGAAAGTTCTACAGCAGCTCTGGCATCTACGCTTGCATGTTCTGCAATCTCAGCCACTGCTTGAGCAGCAGAGGTAGCATTCTTAAATTTCATGTTCCAATTCTGCCTGCAAACAGAAAAATTACCATTCACATCTCTAGGAAATGATTGCCCATGTTCAAACCTTTCATCCTTGAAACCTAAGTCGCATGAACCACCATCATCAACTCAATATTCCCTTGAAAGTTCTACAACAACTCTGGCAGCTAGGCTTGAATGTTATGCAAATTCAAACGCTGCTTGAGAAGCAGAGGTTGCATCCTTAAATTTCATGTTCCAATTTCGCCTGCCAAAAGAAAAATTACCATTACAATCTCTAGGAAATTATTGCCCATGTTCCAACCTTTATTCCTTGAAACCTAAGTGGCATGAACCACCATCATCAACAAAATATTGCCTTGAAAGTTCTACAACGGCTCTGGCAGCTAAGCTTGCATGTTCTGCAAACTCAGCCACTGCTTGAGCAGCAGAGGTAGCATCCTTAAATTTCATGTTCCAATTTTGCCTGCCAACACAAAAATTACCATTACCATCTCTAGGAAATGATTGCCCATGTTCCAACCTTTCATCCTTGAAACCTAAGTGGCTTGAACCACCATCATCAACACAATATTGCCTTTAAAGTTCTACAACAGCTATGGCAGCAAGGCTTGCATGCTCTGCAAACTCAGCCACTGCTTGAGCAGCAGAGGTAGCATCCCTAAATTTCATGTTCCAATTCTGCCTGCCAATAGAAAAATTACCATTACCTTCTCAAGGATATGATTGCCCTTGTTCCAACCTTTCATCCTTGAAACCTAAGTGGCATGAACCACCACCATCAACACAATATTGCCTTTAAAGTTCTACAACTGCTCTGGCAGGTAGGCTTGCATATTCTGCAAACTCAGCCGCTGCTTGAGCAGCAGAGGTAGCATCCATAAATTTCATGTTCCAATTCTACCTCCCAACAGAAATATTACCATTACCATCTCCAGGAAATGATTGCCTATGTTCCAACCTTTCATCCTTGAAACCTAAGTGGCATGAACCACCATCATCAACACAATATTGCCTTGAAAGTTCAACAACAGCTCTGGCATCTAGGCTTGCATATTTTGCAAACTCAGCCGCTGCTTGAGCAGCAGAGGTAGCATCCATAAATTTCATGTTCCAATTCTGCCTGCCAACAGAACAATTACCATTACAATCTCTAGGAAATGATTGCCAATGTTCCAACCTTTCATCCTTGAAAACTAAGTGGCATGAACCACTATCATCAATACAATATTGCCTTGAAAGTTCTACAACAGCTCTGGCCGTTAGGCTTACATGTTCTGCAAACTCAGCCGCTGCTTGAGCAGCAGAGGTAGCATCATTAAATTTCATGTTCCAATTCTGCCCGCCAACAGAAAAATTACCATTACCATCACTAGGAAATGATTGCCCATGTTCCAACCTTTCATCCTTGAAACCTAAGTGGCATGAACCACCATCATCAACAAAATATTGCCTTGAAAGTTCTACAACAGCTTTGTAGCTAGGCTTGCATGTTCTTCAATCTCAGCCGCTGCTTGAGCAGCAGAGGTAGCATTCTTAAATTTCATGTTCCAATTCTGCCTGCGAACAGAAAAATTACCATTCACATCTCTAGGAAATGATTGCCCATGTTCAAACCTTTCATCCTTGAAACCTAAGTGGCATGAACCACCACCATCAACACAATATTGCCTTTAAAGTTCTACAACAGCTCTGGCAGCTAGGCTTGCATATTTTGCAAACTCAGCCGCTGCTTGAGCAGCAGAGGTAGCATCCATAAATTTCATGTTCTAATTTTGCCTGCCAAAAGAAAAATTACCATTACCATCTCCTGGAAATTATTGCACATGTTCCAACTTTTCATCCTTGAAACCTAAGTCTCATGAACCACCATCATCAACACAATATTGCCTTGAAAGTTCTACAACAGCTCTGGCATTTAGGCTTGCATATTCTATAAACTCAGCCGCTGCTTGAGCAGAAGAGGTAGCATCCATAAATTTCATGTTCCAATTCTGCCTGCCACCAGAAAAATTACCATTACCATCTCTAGGAAATGATTTCCCATGTTCCAACCTTTCATCCATGAAACCTAAGTGGCATGAACCACCATCATCAACAAAATATTGTCTTGAAAGTTCTACAGCAGCTCTGGCATCTACGCTTGCATGTTCTGCAATCTCAGCTGCTGCTTGAGCAGCAGAGGTAGCATTCTTAAATTTCATGTTCCAATTCTGCCTGCAAACAGAAAAATTACCATTCACATCTCTAGGAAATGATTGCCCATGTTCAAACCTTTCATCCTTGAAACCTAAGTGGCATGAACCACCATCATCAACTCAATATTGCCTTGAAAGTTCTACAACAACTCTGGCAGCTAAGCTTGAATGTTATGCAAATTCAAACGCTGCTTGAAAAGCAGAGGTAGCATCCTTAAATTTCATGTTCCAATTTCGCCTGCCAAAAGAAAAATTACCATTACCATCTCTAGGAAATTATTGCCCATGTTCCAACCTTTCATCCTTGAAACCTAAGTGGCATGAACCACCATCATCAACAAAATATTGCCTTGAAAGTTCTACAACAGCTCTGGCAGCTAAGCTTGCATGTTCTGCAAACTCAGCCACTGCTTGAGCAGCAGAGGTAGCATCCTTAAATTTCATGTTCCAATTTCGCCTGCCAACAGAAAAATTACCATTACCATCTCTAGGAAATGATTGCCCATGTTCCAACCTTTCATCCTTGAAACCTAAGTGGCTTGAACCACCATCATCAACACAATATTGCCTTTAAAGTTCTACAACAGCTATGGCAGCTAGGCTTGCATGCTCTGCAAACTTCAGCCGCTGCTTGAGCAGCAGAGGTAGCATCCCTAAATTTCATGTTCCAATTCTGCCTGCCAATAGAAAAATTACCATTACCTTCTCAAGGATATGATTGCCCTTGTTCCAACCTTTCATCCTTGAAACCTAAGTGGCATGAACCACCACCATCAACACAATATTGCCTTTAAAGTTCTACAACAGCTCTGGCAGCTAGGCTTGCATATTCTGCAAACTCAGCCGCTGCTTGAGCAGCAGAGGTAGCATCCATAAATTTCATGTTCCAATTCTGCCTGCCAACAGAAATATTACCATTACCATCTCCAGGAAATGATTGCCTATGTTCCAACCTTTCATCCTTGAAACCTAAGTGGCATGAACCACCATCATCAACACAATATTGCCTTGAAAGTTCTACAACAGCTCTGGCATCTAGGCTTGCATATTTTGCAAACTCAGCCGCTGCTTGAGCAGCAGAGCTAGCATCCATAAATTTCATGTTCCAATTCTACCTCCCAACAGAAATATTACCATTACCATCTCCAGGAAATGATTGCCTATGTTCCAACCTTTCATCCTTGAAACCTAAGTGGCATGAACCACCATCATCAACACAATATTGCCTTGAAAGTTCAACAACAGCTCTGGCATCTAGGCTTGCATATTTTGCAAACTCAGCCGCTGCTTGAGCAGCAGAGGTAGCATCCATAAATTTCATGTTCCAATTCTGCCTGCCAACAGAACAATTACCATTACAATCTCTAGGAAATGATTGCCAATGTTCCAACCTTTCATCCTTGAAAACTAAGTGGCATGAACCACTATCATCAATACAATATTGCCTTGAAAGTTCTACAACAGCTCTGGCAGTTAGGTTTACATGTTCTGCAAACTCAGCCGCTGCTTGAGCAGCAGAGGTAGCATCATTAAATTTCATGTTCCAATTCTGCCCGCCAACAGAAAAATTACCATTACCATCACTAGGAAATGATTGCCCATGTTCCAACCTTTCATCCTTGAAACCTAAGTGGCATGAACCACCATCATCAACAAAATATTGCCTTGAAAGTTCTACAACAGCTTTGTAGCTAAGCTTGCATGTTCTTCAATCTCAGCCGCTGCTTGAGCAGCAGAGGTAGCATTCTTAAATTTCATGTTCCAATTCTGCCTGCGAACAGAAAAATTACCATTCACATCTCTAGGAAATGATTGCCCATGTTCAAACCTTTCATCCTTGAAACCTAAGTGGCATGAACCACCACCATCAACACAATATTGCCTTTAAAGTTCTACAACAGCTCTGGCAGCTAGGCTTGCATATTTTGCAAACTCAGCCGCTGCTTGAGCAGCAGAGGTAGCATCCATAAATTTCATGTTCCAATTTTGCCTGCCAAAAGAAAAATTACCATTACCATCTCCTGGAAATTATTGCACATGTTCCAACTTTTCATCCTTGAAACCTAAGTCTCATGAACCACCATCATCAACACAATATTGCCTTGAAAGTTCTACAACAGCTCTGGTAACTTACCTTGCATGTTCTGCAAACTCAGTCGCTACTTGAGCAGCAGAGGTAGCATCCTTAAATTTCATGTTCCAATTCTGCCTGCCAATAGAAAATTTACCATCTCCAGGAAATGATTAGCCATGTTCCAACCTTTCATCCTTGAAACCTAAGTGGCATGAACCACCATCATCAACACAATATTTCCTTGATTGTTCTACAACAGCTCTGGTATCTAGCCTTGCATGTTCTTCAAACTCAGTCGCTACTTGAACAGGAGAGGTAGCATCCTTAAATTTCATGTTCCAATTTTGCCTGCCAATAGAAAAATTACCATTACCATCTCCAGGAAATGATTGCCCGTGTTCCAACCTTTCATCCTTGAAAACTAAGTGGCATGAACCACCATCATCAACACAATATTTCCTTGAAAGTTCTACAACAGCCCTGGCACCTAGGCTTGGATGTTCTGCAAACTCAGCCGCTGCTTGAGCAGCAGAGGTAGCATCCTTAAATTTCATGTTCCAATTCTGCCTTCCAATAGAAAATTTACCATCTCCAGGAAATGATTGCCCATGTTCCAACCTTTTATCCTGGAAAACTAAGTGGCATGAACCACCATCATCAACACAATATTGCCTTGATTGTTCTACAACAGCTCTGGTAGCTAGCCTTGCATGTTCTGCAAACTCAGTCGCTACTTGAGCAGCAGAGGTAGCATCCTTAAATTTCATGTTCCAATTCTGCCTGCCAACAGAAAAATTACCATTACTATCTCAAGGAAATGATTGCCCATGTTCCAACCTTTAATCCTAGAAAACTAAGTGGCATGAACCACCATCATCAACACAATATTACCTTGAAAGTTCTACAACAGCTCTGGCACCTAGGCTTGGATGTTCTGCAAACTCAGCCGCTGCTTGAGCAGCAGAGGTAGCATCCTTAAATATCATGTTCCAATTCTGCCTGCCAATAGAAAATTTACCATCTCCAGGAAATGATTGCCCATGTTCCAACCTTTCATCCTTGAAAACTAAGTAGCATGAACCACCATCATCAACACAATATTGCCTTGATTGTTCTACAATAGCTCTGGTAGCTACCCTTGCATGTTCTGCAAACTCAGTCGCTACTTGAGCAGCAGAGGTAGCATCCTTAAATTTCATGTTCCAATTCTGCATGCCAACAGAAAAATTACCATTACCATCTCAAGGAAATGATTGCCCAAGTTCCAACCTTTCATCCTTGAAAACTAAGTGGCATGAACCACCATCATCAACACAATACTGCCTTGAAAGTTCTACAACAGCTCTGGTAGCTAGCCTTGCATGTTCTGCAAACTCAGTCGCTACTTGAGCAGCAGAGGTAGCATCCTTAAATTTCATTTTCCAATTCTGCCTGCCAACAGAAAAATTACCATTACCATCTCCAGGGAATGATTTCCCATGTTCCAGCCTTTCATCCTTGAAAACTAAGTGGCATGAACCACCATCATCAACACAATATTGCCTTGAAAGTTCTACAACAGCCCTGGCACCTAGGCTTGGATGTTCTACAAACTCAGCCGCTGCTATAGCAGCAGAGGTAGCATCCTTAAATTTCATGTTCCAATTCTGCCTGCCAATAGAAAATTTGCCATCTCCAGGAAATGATGGCCCATGTTCGACCCTTTCATCCTTGAAAACTAAGTGGCATGAACCACCATCATCAACACAATATTGCCTTGTTTGTTCTACAACAGCTCTGGTAGCTAGCCTTGCATGTTCTGCAAACTCAGTCGCTACTTGAGCAGCAGAGGTAGCATCCTTAAATTTCATGTTCCAATTTTGCCTGCCAATAGAAAAATTACCATTACCATCTCCAGGAAATGATTGCCCATGTTCCAACCTTTCATCCTTGAAACCTAAGTGGCATGAACCACCATCATCAACAAAATATTGCCTTGAAAGTTCTACAACAACTTTGGCACCTGGGCTTGGATGTTCTTCAAACTCAGCCGCTGCTTGAGTAGCTGAGGTAGCATCCTTAAATTTCATGTTCCAATTCTGCGTGCCAATAGAAAAATTACCATTACCATCACCAGGAAATGATTAGCCATGTTCCAACCTTTCATCCTTGAAACCTAAGTGGCATGAACCACCATCATCAACACAATATTTCCTTGATTGTTCTACAACAGCTCTGGTATCTAGCCTTGCATGTTCTTCAAACTCAGTCGCTACTTGAGCAGGAGAGGTAGCATCCTTAAATTTCATGTTCCAATTTTGCCTGCCAATAGAAAAATTACCATTACCATCTCAAGGAAATGATTGCCCGTGTTCCAACCTTTCATCCTTGAAAACTAAGTGGCATGAACCACCATCATCAACACAATATTTCCTTGAAAGTTCTACAACAGCCCTGGCACCTAGGCTTGGATGTTCTGCAAACTCAGCCGCTACTTGAGCAGCAGAGGTAGCATCCTTAAATTTCATGTTCCAATTCTGCCTTCCAATAGAAAATTTACCATCTCCAGGAAATGATTGCCCATGTTCCAACCTTTTATCCTGGAAAACTAAGTGGCATGAACCACCATCATCAACACAATATTGCCTTGATTGTTCTACAACAGCTCTGGTAGCTAGCCTTGCATGTTCTGCAAACTCAGTCGCTACTTGAGCAGCAGAGGTAGCATCCTTAAATTTCATGTTCCAATTCTGCCTGCCAACAGAAAAATTACCATTACTATCTCAAGGAAATGATTGCCCATGTTCCAACCTTTAATCCTAGAAAACTAAGTGGCATGAACCACCATCATCAACACAATATTACCTTGAAAGTTCTACAACAGCTCTGGCACCTAGGCTTGGATGTTCTGCAAACTCAGCCGCTGCTTGAGCAACAGAGGTAGCATCCTTAAATTTCATGTTCCAATTCTGCCTGCCAATAGAAAATTTACCATCTCCAGGAAATGATTGCCCATGTTCCAACCTTTCATCCTTGAAAACTAAGTAGCATGAACCACCATCATCAACACAATATTGCCTTGATTGTTCTACAATAGCTCTGGTAGCTACCCTTGCATGTTCTGCAAACTCAGTCGCTACTTGAGCAGCAGAGGTAGCATCCTTAAATTTCATGTTCCAATTCTGCATGCCAACAGAAAAATTACCATTACCATCTCAAGGAAATGATTGCCCAAGTTCCAACCTTTCATCCTTGAAAACTAAGTGGCATGAACCACCATCATCAACACAATATTGCCTTGAAAGTTCTACAACAGCTCTGGTAGCTAGCCTTGCATGTTCTGCAAACTCAGTCGCTACTTGAGCAGCAGAGGTAGCATCCTTAAATTTCATTTTCCAATTCTGCCTGCCAATAAAAAAATTACCATTACCATCTCCAGGAAATGATTTCCCATGTTCCAAACTTTCATCCTTGAAGCCTAAGTGGCATGAACCACCATCATCAACACAATATTGCCTTGAAAGTTTTACAACAGCTCTGGCACCTGGGCTTGGATGTTCTGCAAACTCAGCCGCTGCTTGAGTAGCAGAGGTAGCATCCTTAAATTTCATGTTCTAATTCTGCCTGCCAATAGAAAATTTACCATCTCCAGGAAATGATTGCCCATGTTCCAACCTTTTATCCTTGAAAACTAAGTGGCATGGACCACCATCATCAACACAATATTGCCTTGATTGTTCTACAATAGCTCTGGTAGCTAGCCTTGCATGTTCTGCAAACTCAGTCCCTACTTGAGCAGCAGAGGTAGCATCCTTAAATTTCATGTTTCAATTCTGCCTGCCAGTAGACAAATTACCATTACCATCTCCAGGAAATGATTGCCCATGTTCCAACCTTTCATCCTTGAAACCTAAGTGGCATGAACCACCATTATCAACAAAATATTGCCTTGAAAGTTCTACAACAGCTCTGGAACCTGGGCTTGGATGTTCTTCAAACTCAGCCGCTGCTTGAGTAGCAGAGGTAGCATCCTTAAATTTCATGTTCTAATTCTGCCTGCCAATAGAAAAATTACCATTACCATCTCAAGGAAATGATTGCCCAAGTTCCAACCTTTCATCCTTGAAAACTAAGTGGCATGAACCACCATCATCAACACAATATTGCCTTGAAAGTTCTACAACAGCTCTGGTAGCTACCCTTGCATGTTCTGCAAACTCAGTCGCTACTTGAGCAGCAGAGGTAGCATCCTTAAATTTCATGTTCCAATTCTGCATGCCAACAGAAAAATTACCATTACCATCTCAAGGAAATGATTGCCCAAGTTCCAACCTTTCATCCTTGAAAACTAAGTGGCATGAACCACCATCATCAACACAATATTGCCTTGAAAGTTCTACAACAGCTCTGGTAGCTAGCCTTGCATGTTCTGCAAACTCAGTCGCTACTTGAGCAGCAGAGGTAGCATCCTTAAATTTCATTTTCCAATTCTGCCTGCCAATAAAAAAATTACCATTACCATCTCCAGGAAATGATTTCCCATGTTCCAACCTTTCATCCTTGAAGCCTAAGTGGCATGAACCACCATTATCAACACAATATTGCCTTGAAAGTTTTACAACAGCTCTGGCACTTGGGCTTGGATGTTCTGCAAACTCAGCCGCTGCTTGAGTAGCAGAGGTAGCATCCTTAAATTTCATGTTCTAATTCTGCCTGCCAATAGAAAATTTACCATCTCCAGGAAATGATTGCCCATGTTCCAACCTTTTATCCTTGAAAACTAAGTGGCATGGACCACCATCATCAACACAATATTGCCTTGATTGTTCTACAATAGCTCTGGTAGCTAGCCTTGCATGTTCTGCAAACTCAGTCCCTACTTGAGCAGCAGAGGTAGCATCCTTAAATTTCATGTTTCAATTCTGCCTGCCAATAGACAAATTACCATTACCATCTCCAGGAAATGATTGCCCATGTTCCAACCTTTCATCCTTGAAACCTAAGTGGCATGAACCACCATTATCAACAAAATATTGCCTTGAAAGTTCTACAACAGCTCTGGAACCTGGGCTTGGATGTTCTGCAAACTCAGCCGCTGCTTGAGTAGCAGAGGTAGCATCCTTAAATTTCATGTTCTAATTCTGCCTGCCAATAGAAAATTTACCCTCTCCAGGAAATGATTGCCCATGTTCCAACCTTTTATCCTTGAGACCTAAGTGGCATGAACCACCATCATCAACACAATATTGGCTTGAAAGTCCTACAACAGCTCTGGCACCTGGGCTTGGATGTTCAACAAACTCAGCCGCTGCTTGAGTAGCAGAGGTGGCATCCTTAAATTTCATGTTCTAATTCTGCCTGCCAATAGAAAATTTACCATCTCCAGGAAATGATTGCCCATGTTCCAACCTTTTATCCTTGAAACCTAAGTGGCATGAACAACCATCATCAACACAATATTGCCTTAAAAGTTCTACAACAGCTCTGGCAGCTAGGCTTGCATGTTCTGCAAACTCAGCCACTGCTTGAGTAGCAGAGGTAGCATCCTTAAATTGCATGTTCCAATTCTACCTGCCAACAGAAAAATTACCATTAACATCTCCAGGAAATGATTGCCTATGTTCCAACCTTTCATCCTCGAAAACTAAGTGGCATGAACCACCATCATCAACACAATATTGCCTTGAAAGTTCTACAATAGCTCTGGCAGCTAGGCTTGCATGTTCTGCAAACTCAGTCGCTACTTGAGCAGCAGAGGTAGCATCCTTAAATTTCATGTTCCAATTCTGCCTGCCAACAGAAAAATTACCATTACCATCTCAAGGAAATGATTGCCCATGTTCCAACCTTTCATCCTTGAAAACTAAGTGGCATGAACCACCATCATCAACAAAATATTGCCTTGAAAGTTCTACAACAGCTCTGGCACCAAGGCTTGGATGTTCTGCAAACTCAGCCGCTGCTTGGGCAGCAGAGGTAACATCCTTAAATTTCATGTTCCAATTCTGCCTGCCAATAGAAAATTTACCATCTCCAGGAAATGATTGCCCATGTTACAACCTTTCATCCTTGAAAACTAAGTGGCATGAACCACCATCATCAACGCAATATTGCCTTGAAAGTTCTACAATAGCTCTGGCAGCTAGTCTTGCATGTTCTGCAAACTCAGTCGCTACTTGAGCAGTAGAGGTAGCATCCTTAAATTTCATGTTCCAATTCTGCCTGCCAACAGAAAAATTACCATTACCATCTCAAGGAAATGATTGCCTGTGTTCCAACCTTTCATCCGTGAAAACTAAGTGGCATGAACCACCATCATCAACACAATATTGCCTTGAAAGTTCTACAACAGCCCTGGCACCTAGGCTTGGATGTTCTGCAAACTCAGCCGCTGCTTGAGTAGCAGAGGTAGCATCCTTAAATTTCATGTTCTAATTCTGCCTGCCAATAGAAAATTTACAATCTCCAGGAAATGATTGCCCATGTTCCAACCTTTTATCCTTGAAAACTAAGTGGCATGGACCACCATCATCAACACAATATTGCCTTGATTGTTCTACAATAGCTCTGGTAGCTAGCCTTGCATGTTCTGCAAGCTCAGTCCCTACTTGAGCAGCAGAGGTAGCATCCTTAAATTTCATGTTTCAATTCTGCCTGCCAATAGACAAATTACCATTACCATCTCCAGGAAATGATTGCCCATGTTCCAACCTTTCATCCTTGAAACCTAAGTGGCATGAACCACCATTATCAACAAAATATTGCCTTGAAAGTTCTACAACAGCTCTGGAACCTGGGCTTGGATGTTCTGCAAACTCAGCCGCTGCTTGAGTAGCAGAGGTAGCATCCTTAAATTTCATGTTCTAATTCTGCCTGCCAATAGAAAATTTACCCTCTCCAGGAAATGATTGCCCATGTTCCAACCTTTTATCCTTGAGACCTAAGTGGCATGAACCACCATGATCAACACAATATTGGCTTGAAAGTCCTACAACAGCTCTGGCACCTGGGCTTGGATGTTCAACAAACTCAGCCGCTGCTTGAGTAGCAGAGGTAGCATCCTTAAATTTCATGTTCTAATTCTGCCTGCCAATAGAAAATTTACCATCTCCAGGAAATGATTGCCCATGTTCCAACCTTTTATCCTTGAAACCTAAGTGGCATGAACCACCATCATCAACACAATATTGCCTTGAAAGTTCTACAACAGCTCTGGCAGCTAGGCTTGCATGTTCTGCAAACTCAGCCGCTGCTTGAGTAGCAGAGGTAGCAT